>NC_079438.1:35190828-35193328 GCF_903798145.1 Danio aesculapii | reverse complement strand
CTTTTTTCCGATAGCCTACAGAACAAATCATCATTATACAATAACCTGCCTAAATTACCCTAACCTGCCTAGTTAACCTGATTAACCTAATCCTTTACATGTCACTTTTAAGTGATAGAAGTAATAGAAGTGTTCTGAACAATATTTAGTCAATTATTATTTACTGTCATCATGGCAAAGATAAAATAAATTAGATATTACAAATGAGTTATTAAAACTAATATGTTTAGAAATGTGTTGAAAAAAAAATGCTCTCCGTTAAACTGAAATTGGGAAAAAAATAAACTGGGGGGGGGGGTGGGGGGGGGGGGGTAATAATTCAGGGTGGCTAAGGATTCTGACTTCCACTTTAGCTTATATGAAGTAAAAATATATTCCATATGGTACAATATGGATAAAAAAAAAAACAAAAAAAAAAACATTGTGCTCTCTATACACAGTAAAAACAAACAAAGTATAGCAACAAACTGCATGTAGGCTATTCATTAACAAAACTTTACACGTCGTGCTTAATATTAATGAGTAAATGAGATCAGCTTTACCTTTGGCGTTTTTCTTCGCTTGTTCTCCGACAGTTTGACAGCTTCTCTCGTCTGTTTGATTACTCCGCTGTCATTATAACAGCTCATATGGGAATACGGTTCTTAGCTCGTCGTCCTACCCGTGTCATTGATAAAATGAAGGTGTCTTCCATCGCGCAATGACTTCGACTGACTGTAGGCTCGTCTGTCTCTCTCTGTGTGTGTGTGTGTGTGTGTGTGTGTGTTGCAGCTGTAGTGAGGCGGAGCGCGCTCATGCGCGCGCGCGCCCCCACACGCGCGCGCACTGTGTCACTTCAGCAAAGTTGGTGTTTTGTAAAAGACGCTCAGCGATGTGTTTATACGACTATAAGTTATGGATTTGTTGATTACGTCGAAATACACACTGTTTTTTTAGCTTTAATACACTGAAGAGGTCAAACGATTTTGTGAAGAACAAATAAATATGTTAAAATTGGCATATTCGTGACTAAAGTGAAGATATTTCAGTATGCTTTAGGATGTTCAGTGATTAGCTTTAATTCACACACATCCCTGAGCAAATGATCAATCTTTTGTCGTTCTAATAACATAGTTTAGGCTAATGTTTAAAAATTCTTAAACATCTATTTTTATGGATTTATTTTAATTAAAACTGACTTAAAGAGTTGACATATGAACACAATTATTTAAAGAGTTAATGCAATACCAATTGTGCTATAAAAGATAATGACCGCAAAACAAATAATATCTGTACAATTTTTAAATGCAATATTTATACGCGATCTGACATTTTAATAGTTTTACTTTCATTTAGTCTGTTAGGATGGGACAGGCTTAGTGCTTAGCTAGTCACATTAATAATAATTTAAAAATGGCCTTTGATATACATTTACAATAGGATACTTACAAAATGTTTGTGGTCTAAATCAAAAACCCATAGGATTTTCAAAATATTGTAACTGATATGACTTTTTGTTTTGCTCCAGCAGCTATCTAAAACCTTAATAAAAGTATTTTTATGATATATCAAACCATGGGACACTCAAAAAGTGATGTTTGCTCCTTTTTTCAAACTATTTATTCAAAGTTAGCGGAAATAACAAAATTATTGCGTTTTTTAGGGAGAGCAACTTAATTGTGTTATGTTCAATCCACTTACATTTGTGAAAACGTTCATTTGATTCCTTCATGTTGCCCCAACACATCAATTGAGTGACCCAGTTTTTTTTTTTTTTACAGCAGATGACAATAAAAAATACTACAGAAAACTATGAGAATTATTGTTCGCATAACTAAATAAATAATAAAATAAACAAAAATTAAAAAGAGATGGTTTGCAGCCAGATCATTTAATCGTATGTAGTTATAACTTATTCATGAATACTAATAAAATGTCAAATCTAAGGTGTAACACTCATCTCCAGCTGACTCCCTTGAGGCCACAAAACAGCAAGCATGTTTCTGCAAGCTCATTCTTTACCCTCACTTACTGTATAATTACTGACTACGCTGCTAAAACTCTACTGTGTGCATATTATCCATAAAGATACTTAACGACTGTACATTGAGGGTTCAGTTTTTTCGATAATAAACTTCAAGAGCTCTCTAGAAGGAAAAGGTTATTTATAAACAAACTTAAACTTCACCTAGTGACACAAGTAAATGGTTCAGCCTACATTGGCATTGGTGACGTTTCTTGGTCAATAGCGGTGCCTAAAGCATAGCTCAAGCAGAAGTTGCTCTCAAAACAAGCAGTTTAGTCTTAAGTCTGAATGTTGAGGCGGCGGAAATCTTTCATTCTCACGCAAAATTACTACTCGCATGGATTCCTATTAAACATGATTATTGTTGTGTGTTCACCTTGTTGCGTCTGAGTTGAGTTAAAGTTCTCCAGTGGTTGGATAAAGGTCAGAGTCTGTGTGACATTTCGAGTACAGGTCCGTCACAGAGCGTCAAAGTTCAAGCTCAAGTGTCTGGAT
>NC_079438.1:35005828-35185828 GCF_903798145.1 Danio aesculapii | reverse complement strand
GTGACTGTGGAGGCCATTTGAGTCCAGTGAACTTATTGTCATGTTCAAGAAACCAGTCTGAGATGATTCGCGTTTTATGACATGGCGCGTTATCCTGCTGGAAGTAGCCATCAGAAGATGGGTACGCTGTGGTCATAAAGGGGTGGACATGGTCAGCAACAATACTCGGGTAGGCTGTGGTGTTGACACGGTGCTCAATTGGTACTAAATGGCCCAAAGTGTGCCAAGAAAATATCCCCCACACCATTACACCATCGCCACCGGCCTAAACCTTCGAGACAAGGCAGGATGGATCCATGCGTTCATGTTGTTGAAGCCAAATTCTGACCCTACCATCCGAATGTTGCAACAGAAATAAAGACTCATAAGACCAAGTTACGTTTTTCCAATCTTCTCTCGTCCAATTTTGTTGAGCCAGTTGTAGCCACAGTTTCCTGTTCTTAGCTGACAGGAGTGCCACCCGGTGTGGTCTTCTGCTGCTGTAGCCCATCTTCCTCAAGGTTGTACTCTGTTGTAACGAGTGGTTATTTTAGTTTCTGTTGTCTTTCTATCATCTCAAACAAGTCCGGCCATGCATTCTCCTCTGACCTCTGGCATCAACAAGGCATTTGCACCCACAGAACTGCTGCTCACTGGTTATTTTCTCTTTGTTGGACCATTCTCTGTAAACCCTAGAGATAGTTGTGCATGAAAATCACAATACGTAGATCAGCACTTTCTGAACTACTCAGACCAGCCCGTCTGGCACCATTCACCATGCCACGTTCAAAGTCACTTAAATCACCTTTCTTACCCATTCTGATGCTCGATTTGAACTGCAGCAGATCATCTTGGCCATGTCTACATGCCTAAATGCATTGAGTTGCTGCCATGCGATTGGGCTGATTAGAAATTTGCGTTAATGAGCAGTTAGACAGGTGTTCATAATAAAGTGTACATCTGTAATATTGCTGCAGAAAGACTCATTTTTGAGTTTTTGGGGTCATTTAAAGTTGCTGAAAGTGTTTTGTTAATATGTTGCATTTGAATAACGAATGGATGAACAGTGGGTTAAATAATGACACCTCAATGTACCCAGCTTTTAAAAATATTTCACTAATTGTTTACAGTTTAACAGAAGTAACGTTTAAAACTCACACAAAGCTTCATGTAGATCAGGAAAAACGGTGAATTAGAGAAACCCTAATTAAGGTAACTAAAACATTTATGCTTCTGTTTGTTTCCTTCATATGGATTGTACAGCCCAATGAATCTCCACGTCCCAAAATTAATCATTTTAAAAAGACTGCTGTATATTTTCACTGTAAGGCAATACGATTTGATGCAAATTTAGGATGAAAAAACTCTGAAAAATGTCCAGCTGAATTCTGTAAAGGCTGTTCCGTGCTTCACACAAAGCAACATTTTGACAACGGATAATAAACCAATTTTAGCTGCCAAATTTCCCTAATGTGATTGTTTTTGACGACAAAGTACATTTTGTTTACATTTTCAGAAAAGTGCATGGGCAAAATAAAAAAGGCTATTGCCAAATGCTGAAATCTGGTTTCTTGAAATGTTTTACTGCCACTCCTTCACTCAAAGTATTAAACTCATTCGGTTATGGCTGCCGTTTAGGATTATTCTTGAGACCACTGTGAAGAGTAAATCTGGATCCATTCAAGCCCATAATTCCAGTCTCATTGTAAAAACCCCTGCACATGATTAGTCATGACAGCTGGAATTTAGTGTCATATTGTGACACATGTATGGAACGCTGTGAGATTGTGTTCATGCATGCGGATTATCGATGTGTTAAGACGTGTGAAGGTGTTTACCGGTATCTGTCAGTACACATCCACAGCTGATGAGAGCATTGTAGCTATGTATTTAAATACTACACACGTAAACAACCTTAAACGATTTTATATATAACAGTATCTAAATAAATAATTAATAAATAAAATCATAATAATTAAACAAGATGGTCATTTATACAGGTGATACTTATAAACAAAACAGCTAAATTTAGCTTGACCTCATTTAGACAAGCTCAGACTATCAGACTTTTTACAAAATAAACACCGCAATCAAACTATTACTGCTGCATATTGCGACAGGATTTACAAACGGCTGTTTGACACTATTCTCTGCACCTACCAAGTCAGTAAAGGACCATAACACCGACACTCGCATGCCGAGGTTTTTTACCCATACGTGCAGTATGAAATTCCATTGAAACTACACTTCCAGCAGTTCATACTCGCATCCAATATCTCGTTTGTCACGGGGACATGCGTGAAATTTTCCTGAATGAAAGTGAAGGTGTCAAACTGCAGTTAAAGTCGACAAATTAAAAAGAAACACCCAAAATTACATGAAACTGCGGAGAAAATGTGGATAGCGTGGTGACGCGATGACGTTAATCGAATTATGTGCTATAACATGTAAAACGGGATTATGAAATGAACATTCAAAAAGCAACTCATATAAACATCTTAACCATATTATTGTCTTATTCAGATTAAGGCAAATACTTTGATTACTGATGTCCATTTAAACATACTCAATGACTAAAGCTGCCTTGGCTTAGTTGAGAGACTGAGTAAAAAGTAAAGACTTCTTCAATTCACTGTTAAGTTTTTTTTTTGGCTTGGTTGAGAGAGTTAAAACTGTTTAAATTAGTTGAGACCAGGCAAGAGGAATAAGTATTTTTTTGTAAAAGACAACAGCAAATAATTCTGAAGTGTTTCTATTTAACTTTTGTTTCAAACACTACGAAAAATCCAGGGTTCCACACAATTCATTCATGTTTCAAGTCTGATTCAACTCTCAACCCAAATCGATTAATGTAAAAAATGAGAGGGGATTGAATTAAGTTGTCCACTCAAAAATTCACGAATTGTGTTGTTTCAGCTCCTTTTAAGTAAGTAGTTTGAACAAGAAGCACAAATAATTTTTTTTAATGAAGAAGAGACCAGCTAAACCTAGCTTGGTCTAATGTAGTGACTGTTAGACTTGGTAACAGCTACAGCAGTCTAACTTAAACAAGATGGATATGGATAAAACAGTTTAGACCAAAAGGTGTTCAAAAAAGCAAGATATCTGACATAACTGAATACGTTTAAGGATATGTACAGTAAGTGGATCACCTCAGCTTTCGGTTCCAAATACTGATGTAACTTTAGGGGTATGTAAATTTCCATATCTTAAATATGCTCAGAACATAACCTGCTCCAGAGCAAGTTATGTTTTAGGTTTAGTTCACCTCTGAGCTTTATACACTCTAAAAACTGATGTTTGTTGTTTGGTCAAAATACTTATTAAAAATGAGCTCAAACAACACAATATTTGAGGGTTTTTGACAACTCAATTATTTTATGTTCAATCCACTTGAATTTGTAATAAACTGATAAGTGGGCCCACACAAAATCTGCGTGCGCACTTTTTTAGCCCATCATTAAGTCTATTTATTTACTTGTGTAAATATGTGTAAATTCATATTTATTCAGTTTTTAAAGTAATTTTTGGAATATTATTGACTAAAATGAAATCATTTATTTACAACTCAGTCATATTTTTAGTCTTTTAGTAGTGTCTTTTTGCAGTGTATTTGAGTGTTTCTTAATATATTTGATAAATTCTAAATAAAACATATTTTTAAGCTTTCTATGAAATGTACTTACTATGTAACTGTATTATATAAACGTATCTCACCTTTTAACAGATGTGAAAGCGAAACAGACCATAATAAATCATAATAATAATCCTATGTGGTGAGTAACAGCATCTGTATAATTCATGTTCACAACAACAACAATTATAAACAAATACATAAATATGATATATAAATGCATACAATTTAGGATCAAGCCATATAATAATGCACAATTAGTGGGAGCTAAGCATAAAGTATGTAACTCACCATTAAACAGAAGAAGAAAGCATCTTTTCCATGGTGACTTGTGGTTTCTGCGTTCTGGTTAACATACAAGTCAACAAGGTTAACACCCACCCACTCACCCATCCATTTATCCTTTATCAAACTGCTTCAATCAATCAATCAATCAATCAATCAATCAATCTATCTATCTATCTATCTATCTATCTATCTATCTATCTATCTATCTATCTATCTATCTATCTATCTATCTATCTATCTATCTATCTATCTATCTATCTATCTATCTATCTATCTATCTATCTATCTATCTATCTATCTATCTATCTATCTATCTATCTATCTATCTATCTATCTATCTATCTATCTATCTATCTATCTATCTATCTATCTATCTATCTATCTATCTATCTATCTATCTATCTATCTATCTATCTATCTATCTATCTATCTATCTATCTATCTATCTATCTATCTATCTATCTATCTATCTATCTATCTATCTATCTATCTATCTATCTATCTATCTATCTATCTATCTATCTATCTATCTATCATAGAACAAATCAATCAATCCAAACATCCATCCATCCATGTATATTTCTGGCTAATAATAATTTGTTTGAGAGCCTAGCCTAAATAAAACACTTTAAACCACAGCAAACCTGTTTCTGTTTGCCGCAGGTCCCGTTCATTTGGCCAATGATTCATTTTCAGGTCAGTCTTTGTACACAATGAGTTACGTCAACAAATTTGACAGCATAAATCAACAGCTCTAGCCTGGAGCGAACGCTGACAAGACGCCCATACATTATGTCATTTTAAATACTCAACCGCAAGAGGTTTCCAGTGACCTGAAGGTAAACTCCACATTTTTAGTCATCTCCACTTTGTTTGTTCTGGAAAACTAAACAAAACCTATGTTTAAAGTTAAGTTTCATCACCATAGACCTTCTGTGTCTCTGAACTGAATCATCATCAAATTCACCTATTCTCATCTGGCTCTTTAGTATTTTCAAACTCAAATGAGCAGCACATTGACTTGAATATGTTCAGCTGAAACAAAGGTGTCATGGGGACTGGAAACAATGGCTGTTTTATAATGAGATAACAGCCACTCATATTGTTAGAATAGTATTTGCTCAGGTTATAAAAATGAATCTATTGTTTTCAACGCAATGTATTGTTTTGGAAATAACCATGAGAGATGTTTTTATATTGAAATGCCATTTATCAGTAAGTGTGTGTGCGAATTAAACTCACAACCTTAGCATTACTAGTACCATGGCCATTATTTATTTATTAGTCACTTAGTTTTTAGTATTTTTAACAGATTTAAATGAATGGTCTAAATGTATAAGGGCTAATATCGACCAGTAGCATTACAGTTTCAATTGTCACATATAATTAAGATTTTCTCTTATGAATAAAGATTTTATGTTATTAAAAGAAAGTTGAGAGGTTAACATCTAAAACACACACACACACACACACACACACACACACACACGCACACACACACATATATATATATATATATATATATATACATATATATATATATATATATATATATATACACAATTTATTTTTTTTTTTTTTGCTTGTATCAAGTATTTAATTGCAGAGCGCCATCTGGTGTTTATCAGGTTAATAAAGTTTATTTAAGTAAATAAGATATGTTTTTGTTAAATGCTATCTTTAAAGTGTCCAAGATTAAAGTTTGGATTCACAATTATTTAGTTTTAGTTTATAATAAACTAAATGTACACAACAGTCTTAACAATTTTGAAATTCGTTGATGGTTATTGTTTCTTCTACAGAAGTAACCTTAATCTCAAATTCTATAGTAAATATAGTATCCCAATTTTTCACTCAAAATAACATTATTTGTGACAACAATTCGTAAAAAATTTAAATAACTCTCTAGTACAACTTACCTGTTTTGCACTGTGAACCGAAAACCTCGCCTGCTTCAATTTGATTGGCCTTCCATCTTAACAACTTTGACATTGCTGAGCGCTGTAGGTGAACTGGGTACAAACAACAACTATCAGTAACATACTTCTCCCATTAAACAGTATCTGAGCAAACACTTCTATATTTATCTTTTATGTTTTAAAAAGAAAGAAAAAAGTCATCTAAAACTAATGCTTGGTTGAGAGATCAGTAAACGCCTACCAGCAACACCTGTTAAATTAATATTATTATTATTTTGTAAAAGATTAAAGACAGACAGACTTAAACAAGATGATTATGTATAAAATAGTTCAGACCAAAGGGTGTTCCAGAAAGCATGCTGGCATACCCACATTTGTTAAATGATAAGTGGATAAATACATAAATATGATATACAAGTGCATACAATTTAAGATCAAGATGTAGAAAAAGGGGGTGGGTTGGGTGATGGCATAAACAGAAGATGACTCATGGTTTCTGTTAAGAATGACATTGGTTAAACATAACCTGAGTTGACAGAACTTGCTAAGTTAATAGTTCCAGAGTTCAGAATTAACTTAAAGATAAGTTAAACTTGATTTCTGGAATCCAGCAAACACTCTAAAACAAACGAACAGATGATGTTCTTGTTTAAACAGCTCAAAAGAAATGTTTTCTTTTATTTATACAAGATCTATCAGCTGATTGATCGCATTAAGAATTTCAACCTTTAGAAAGTCCAAACTTAAGACGTTAAACACATAAATTAGGGATTATTTTCTTAAATACAAATGCACATTTGCATTAATATCATGCACAGATTTCTGAACCTTGGATAAAGTCAGGTTCAAAATTCTTGTTTCGTTATTTAAACATCAGAATCAAATGTTTTTATGAACAGGATTTTGGGAATCACTTCTATCACTCCTTAGTTTAGAAAATGTAGCAAAGTTGTATACAATTAGGCAAATTATGCATAAACATCTTTATGTACAAAACCATCAGAATTTAGACATGAATACATCTGTGCAATTGGGTGCAAGGAAGACATGCTGAAGTGGAGATTTATGGTTCAGTGAAGTAGAAAAAAAATCCAGTATTTTAACTGAAATCTAAAGACAAATAAATAAAATGTGACAAAATGATTATATATATATATATATATATATATATATATATATATATATATATATATATATATATATATATACATATATATATATATATATATATATATATATATATATATATATATATATATATATATATATATATATATATATATATATATATATCAGTAACAGTACTAAAAACAGTAATAAATTATGAAAAGGCCAAAATTTCATAACCGACAAAAAGGAAAATAAATGCATTTTCTTACCTTAAAATAAGATTCGTCATCCTCACAGTTATTGGTGGCTATGGTCCTGTTCACACATGCAAAAACAAAACAGCAGACTTTTTCTTTTTAATAACCCCATGTTTTATTAGAGAAGGGGAAATCTGATAATCAAGTTGCATTTAGTAGTTTAACAAAGAAATAATGTTCATTCAAACAATCGGAATTGAAATACTGCATCAAAATGAAGTGTATATATACTGTATACTGCAAAGACAGGAACCAATTTGGAGCTAGAGCAAATATTAATAATTTAGCTTGTTTGTCCATGACAAAAAATAAGGGAGTGTTTAGTTTTTATTCTTTATTTTGCAGCGATATGATTACGAAGAGCAAACATCAAAAAGGAATACATTAGAAGTGTGTTGCGTAAACAGTTCTGAAAGACTTCTGGACTGGTCATTAAGCTATATTGTGAAATAATCCATCTATTATGTATTATGTCATAATTATGTCTTCACCTGCAGGAACATGACATGATAATCTCATCATGACCCTGTAGGTGGAGGGAATGACAAAAAAACTGCACTCAACCTCTGTAAAAGTCTCTGCTATGTGTGAGTGTAAAATTGTAATATTTGTTTTATTCTATAAAGGTCTGATAACATTTCTTTCAAATGTCAAATAAAAATATTGTCATTTAGAGCATTTTTGACTATTTATTTATTTCCCCTAGAAAATTGGTCAGAATAATACATCTTTAATTTGTTATGTTTGACAATCAAAGTTACAATTTTGAATATAAACATCTGCAATAATGGCCTTTTTAGTGACTAAATGACTATATTTTCTATTTAAATTGTCTTATCAGTAGTTTACAGAATAAAACACGTATATGTAAATCGCATTTCCAGAGAAATCCCTCACCTAAACTTGAATGAATGAATGAACAAAATAGACGAGCAATGCTACTTGTTTCATCTTAATTTTTGTAGTCATGATTTGAAAACGTTTTGAAGCCATAAAAAGGCCTTCACTCAAAACCAGGTTAGTGGGTTACAATGACGGAGCTTTTAATCTAGTTTCCCAAATAAGATTAGGGAACAGTATTCAGCGAGACTCCGCGATTCATTTATACAGCTCGACTGTGTAAAACCTGTGCTTTTTTGTGAAATATAAATTCAAAAATGCAATAAAACATCCATTAGAAGAATTCCACATAGCACAGGTACAACCAACTTAACACATCAGCTGCATGCTACAACTTATTACTGAATATACTTGCATAATTTGCACTGGGAATCACAGACAAACATATATCGGATGAATTTCAGTCAAAAGTGGCCCAATTTACTTGAAATCACCCTACAGAGTTTTCTGCTGTAGTTACAATAACGCAATATTGTCATGTCCGGGCCGCATCTAAGGCAGCTGCAAGGATTTTACTCAAATCAGTCAGTTAATTTCTAAAGTTTTAACCATGATGAACTGAAACTGAAATACTAAAATCCAACCTCTACTTGCTGGTCAGATTTTAAAATCGCACAAACTCCCTAAACGTCCCTTTCGACTTAAAATTAAATATCAGAATTTTCATATATATATATATATCTATATAACCTCAAAAACGAACCTTACAAACAAGGTTTTTACTTTCATATCAACACTGTAGTAATGCATTGAAATGCTCTAACAGCGATTATATTCACTGTTATAGTTGTTCAGAATTATACATAACTAACCTACACAAATCTTTGTTCTTAAAAAATATATTCACAATCAAGGAATAAAGTGTCCTCTAAAGTACGTGTTTATGTCTGAAACGCATAAAAAAATAGATGATAATCGATCAGTAACTGAGTTTGTCCATCCGAGAAAGACTCGCCATAACCCTCCATTTAAATATCTCAGTGTGCCAACCAAACAAACAACACAATCTCTGTTTGCACATTTAAGCTCTGTTATAAAGCTCGCATCGGCAGTTAATGTTTTTTTTTTTTTTTACAAAGAAAAAGCTACGGAAAAAAGTAAAATTCTTCAGTCGGTCTTTGATCGGTAGGAATGCCTAAAACTGGCAATTTTTGCTTGATAAGACTTGTAAGACGGACAGACGAACAAACGAAACATAATTCAAAAACATTAAATCGATGCAAAACTGCTTGCCAGTCGTAACTCATACAGTGTTTTCCTCTTGATCTGTCTCTCTCAGAGCAGCATGGACTCCTGCATTGCGAAGGCCTCCTGCGCTTGCCTGTAGTGTGCTCCTCCAAACAGCGGGGGGAGCTGTTGCCTGCCTGAGTGCTCTTGGTAAGGTCCTCTGAAGTGAAGCACAGCATCCGAGATATTTGCTTGGCCAAAGTTAAACTCCTGAACAGGGTGAACGGGAGACAGCTGAGCTTTCTGGAAGCTGGGAGATCGAGGTACTCCCGCAGGAGACCGCGGAGGCCCTGCCTCCACATCCCCGTACCAGCCCTCTCTTCTTCTGTTTCCCTCGTAACGCAGTTCTGTAGATGGGTAAGCAGGAGACCCTATGAGTCGGGTGGGCTGTCTCAAGTAATACACACCCTCGCCAGCACTGTCAATCTGGGATGATAGCTCAGCCGGAGCAACCCTGAGAGGGGGCATGTCTGGTGGTGGCCGTCGGTAGGTTAAATAGCTGTTGTTCATCACAGTTTTCTCAGGCGAAGGGTTAGAGGAGCCACGTCCTGTAGTTGCGTAAATTTGCTCTGTGTACGACTGGCTGTATAGTCTCTCCTCTTGCCGGGTTTCTGAAATGTAGGGAGTGTAGACAGGCGTCATGCCGGGTGGGTAGTGCAAAGGAGCACGGGGTTCTGGTTTAGACTGCATCATGCTTTGCTTGGGGACCCTGAAGGGAGAGACTCCAGTTCCGCCACTAGGGGGGCGGGTGGGACTGCCTTGTCTCAAAGGAGGTCCGACGTATGGTCGGGATGGGGGACGAGATGGTGGTTTCTCCAGTTCTATAATCTCCATAACTTCTCCGTCTGGTCCCGGGACGTTGTCGTATTGCGAGGCATTAGAAGCCCGGTTGGAGCCTGGAGCAAATGCTCGTGAACGGGGTCGGCGCTGTGCCCCGGTGGCTTCATCTGGAGTTGGGGAGCTGGGTGAGGGTGGGACACCCGTAGCTAGGCTCAGCTGGCTTTCCCGAAGTGCTGCAGCTTTGACTGCTTCCAGTTTGCCCTCGGAAGGCTTGACCCAGCGAGGTCCAATTTCTCGGCGCATGCTGGATCTTGCATTAGAGTTGTGATTCGGCTGGTTCTGGGTCGAAGCCTTTCCACCGACTGGCACCCTTTCTTTATGAGCGTATACGCCCCTTCCATCCCTCTCAATTTTATCTGGATGATGCACCTTGTCCAGTGAGCTGGGCGGCCGACTGTCTTGGTACCTCTCGGGTGTACCATCGGTGACGGGACCAGAGTCTACTCGTTTACTGACACTTACTGCAGGGCTTGGACCACGTGGGGGGAGACCCTCTCTTGTTTGTCCCACCGGCTGCCCGTTAGCCATATGATTGGTTGCTGCCGCTGCCAATCCTGGAGGCTCAGGGGGAAGCTGACCTAATGGTTTCTTAGGGTACTCGTCCTCCTTGCCTGCAAGGGTAATAGCAAAGCAGCCAATCAGAGCCAACGTCAACATAAAAATACCAGGCATTAAAGACCCCATGAAATGTAAACATGATATGCTCTACATGCATTCGCTATTTTATAATTTTCTCTCCTATTTAACTAAAGTAAACATTAAAGAGACTGTTCACCCAAAAATGAGAATTCTGTCATTATTTACTCATCATTCACTAGGGGTGTGAACCTACACTGGTCTCACGATTGGATTACGATTATCATGTTATTAATTCGGTTCTATTTGATATCACAATGCATTTACTATATACTTAATTTTCAGTTGTATTTCATGTATACAATTTTGTCATTAAATACAATATACTGTCAGTAGAAGACTGACCTAGCAAACTCAACAAGCAGCAACATGTGCCCAGACTAGGCTTTTAAAATAGTTTTTAATTGCTCGTGAACTTGTCTTGCCTCCCTCACCATAGTATGCTACTTTTTCACATGTCTCACTTCCCTCGCCACAGAACCACAAAAAAAGTGAGTACATTCTAACCAGTTATGGTTTGTTACTAAACCAATCATCCTCATTCTGCATCACAATGTCCCCATAGATGCAATTAATTTTGACACCCCTACCCTTCGCTTCTTCTAAACCCTTTTGTACCTCTATGATGACGCTGTTTTATAAACAATTTATTGAATCCGTTTTACGGTAATTGTGTTTTAAAGACAGCTCAGGTTATCCTATGCACTACGAATCACCCATTGTACTCTGTGTTTCAGCTGCTACCATAAGGACGTCATTTTAGAGCTCCTACTGTATTTGAAGGACAAATAGAATTAGAATTTTATTTATAACGGTGGCCATTATGTCTTTAAGTGTCCAGCAGGGAGGGAGATGCATCTAATAATGATGTATTGTATGTAATGTGGTAATATTTTGGTAATGTGTACATGGAACTTCGCCTGTGTTATGGCACCTTGCTGCAATTTTAGTTTCCCTAAACGGGATAATAAAGTTGAGTCTGAGTCTTTTGATTTTCTTTCTTCTTATTAACACAAAATATATTTTGAACAATGTTGGAAAGTAGCACTTTCAGTATTTTCATCTCTAGTACAGATGTCAATGGCTGGCGGTTTCGACAGTTTAAAACCAATTGACTGTGAGTGAATGGTGAGGAATTTTTCTTTTATTGGGGGTGAACTATCCCTTTATGATTCATCTGGCACTTAGGGCAGGGCTGTCCAATCCTGCTTCCTCAGGGCTGCTGTTCTGCATATTTTAGCTCTTACCAGCTAATCAAGGTCTTACTAGGTATAATAGAAACATTCAGACAAGTTCGCCGAGGCAAGCTGAAGCTAAAATCTGCAGGACCAGGGCTCTCCAGGATTAAGTTTGGGCATCCCTGACTTAAGGTATGCAGCTCACAACTCAACTTCCGTATGCCAGAAAACTGCATTTCATGGAGTCTTTAAATGATCAAAAAGTCAACAAACACTGAAGTGAAACGCTCATGCAGCTGAATGTCTTTTAAGGAACCAAACTGCCAAATAAAACAAGATTTACAGTTGACGCTTCATTCAAATCAAATCAAATCACAAACATCCACGGCTGGCGTCAAATCAAAAGCTCAAAAGTGGGAACACAGAAGAATTCAAGAAGCTAAAAATACATATGCCAATATTAACACAACACTTACAAGTTCAAGCCCGACTGTTAACATATAAACCATGTGGAGAAAGGATGTGTTAGGTACATTTTCAAACACACAGCATGTGCACGAGTTCAAATTCGCAGTGAAGGAAACTGAAGAAAACGTCAAGGGAATGATGAACGTTCACACACAGATACTGATGGTTGGGGCGGTTCTTGGTGTGTGTTGAGAAGGGGCTGTGAGGAACGAAAACATCAAATACACACAAACCCGTGAACAAACCTGTGAAGTGCTGCTTTATTATATTTTGGCACCAAAATAACATTCAACTAATTTTACAAGCCAAATTACATTAATGGTTTAAATCGGAATGCTTGTGCATGCTTTATCACTTGCTTATTATCAGCATTTCAGCCAAATTATTACTACACCCCCCCAAAAAATGCTTGGTTGTTGTAGCCCATTTTCTAGAGTGTGTAAGAATGCACATTATATAGGCTCCAATATCAGTATTGATAAAATATTATTCTTACTGCTTGTTTAAGGTTATTTTTTCATTTGTTTATTCATTATGTTGCTAAAGGAAACACAATATTTTAGCAGTGTGAGAGTTATCACACACAGCTGAAAAAATGGATCATAACAATTTTTTAAATGATTTTGGGTAGATTAAGATCTAAATGTTTTGTCGCAGTTTCTGCCATTTTAAGTTTTAATATAAAATCAGTTGTCCACTGTATTTTTTGCTTTTTGTTTTTGTAATTAGGCTTAGAAAAGGAATAGTATCAAGGGTAATATTTACCAGCCAATATGTCAATTGTTGGCTTTTAAATTATTTATCGCTATCCGCCAAAACATCCAAAACTTGTTACAATGCAAAATTATGCATCTTAGAAGGCAATATGATGTTAATGTTAACCTTTTGGAATTGTTTTTGCATTAGTATTACAACTATGATAAGATATTTAAAATAGTTCTGGGGCGAATTACTTATAGGAAAATAAGTGCAAGGATGTTTGAAAAGTATTTATATGAGCAATATCACATGAGTAGTGGTATGGCTGTGTATCGGCATAGGTGGGAGGTGTGCGTTGGCACGAGGAAGCAGGCCCAGTGCATTAGTGTCCCAACAGTGATGATATACAGCCATATAGCACTGCTGCGAGTGTTATATTGCGTTTATATAACAGTTCGACGGCATAACTCAATGTATAAAAAGTGAATAAAAGACAGAGGTTCTCAAAAACCCTTTTGTATGAGGAACTACCTTCTTCCGCCATTCATTCACATCTGCAGCTGATGTCAGAACAGCAGAAATAGTTGCTACTTCACTTTAAAGTTAGTATTTGAATGATTCTCTAGCGTAATGTCTAAAGTGATGGCAAAACAGGTAATTTTGCTGACAAGACTATAAGGCTAAACGGCATGAAATGTCATCAGTCTACAGAGATTTCCCAGTATTTCTCTGTTGCAATCGAGATATCACAATAATTAACGCCAAAATAGCCAAAGCAGCGCAATCACTATGAGATCATTGCTGTGTTTGTGATAAGAAAAAATGCTAAACACATGTTGGCATTTCTTCTTTCTGTCTTTTTACTGAACTGGTCTGCAGTAACGAAAATAGGAGACTCATTAGAAACAAACACATGGCCAACCAAAAAGTAAGCCAGGGTTATACAAAGAGTGGCCAACAGAAAACACATAGATTCCTAATATGTGAGTCCCATCTCACACTCAATACACTACAATTACTATGGTATAAATACAGCACTACAACATAAAAAAGTGAGAGATCGACTTAGAATATCACTCACCAATTTATAAAATTTGATTAGCTGTAGTTTGTAAATACGCCAATCTTTTTTCCTCTAATGGCTTATTATGCGGTCTCTGTCGCCATCCTGTGGATGGACAACGTCAACTGTTTTTGCTCTCCTCAATGACAGGCTGATGGATGCCAACACGCTATATCAGAAATGATAAATATTTTAAATAGGCACTATCCTTATAAATAAACTGCCTGGATGCAATCTATACAACTACATTCTTGCCTAAAAAAGCCTCAAAAGTACATTATGTTGTCCAACAGCTGCAATATTTGTCAAACTGTATTGAGCTTATTGATCTGCTGTCACTCTATGTGGCCGGTGTAATACAGAAGGGCGAGGAGGCTGTAAAAGTTTTGATATTGCACAATATCTCACAATTATCAGCCAATCAGATCTGAGAACCAGACAGAACTGTTTCATATATATATTCATTTATATGTTATACTATATATATATATATATATATATATTTATATGTTATTATTAATATTTATATAAATACTTCTTAAACCTGCTTGCACTTTGTTCATTTTTCCAAGAGTTTAGCAGAAAGATCATTTTGAGCACTTTTGTAAAATGTAATTTTTCCCCTATATATTTTTCATACAAATAATAATAATAATAAAACTACTTTTTCTCACTTAAAGTAGCTGCAATAATTCTAAATGTTATAATATGTTGTATCTTAACACATTTTTGTGACATTACTGAAACAAATTGAACCCAGGTTTCGTGAGACAGAAACAAACGAGGGGAGAGGGACGTGTGTGTAGTGGGGTAGACGAACGAATGGTTGGTTGATCGACATATAAAGTAGTCAGTGCTTTTTTGCCCACCGGTTGGTTTTGTAGGAGGGTTGGCGCCCCCCTTTCCCAGACCCACTAGTGTAAGCAGAGGCTATGTTTGAAGCGAAAGGGAGAGAACGCAGATTAGACAAAACAGTACACAGCAGCAGTGAATGAGTGTGAGTGTGTGTATAAGAGATAAAGGCAGAGAAAGATTATCAGTAGATGTGCAGTAAGATTTGTCCTTCTAGGTGGTGACACACAGCCATACATTTTATGATTTGCCATGATTTCAGTACGTGTGTGTGTACAATATGAGTCTATTTAATGTACCTGGAGGTGGCAGCTCCAGTTTAGACCGTCTGAGCTCAGACATTGAGTTTTGAAGTTGCTCTATAACAAAGTCGTCCTCAAAAAAGAAATCGTTTGACAGAGTCACCTGTAGAAACTTCACCAGCTCCTCCATAGACAACTTCAAGAGTGTTTCTAACACAAAAACACAGACAGAACACTTTACACACAAGAGGTTACAACATGTTCAAAGTCTTTAAAGCCAAATCAGGCCAAAATGTTTGATTGGAGTTCTAGAAAGCGGGAGTTTCTTTTGTAGAAAAGTTTGCTACTAAAACCAATTTCAAATATATCGTAAAAATTATTATTATTATTATTATTATTATTATTACATACAAAATGCATTATGGAATCCCTGAGCTCTGAAAATCTCACTTTGCTGTTTGACAAAGTGTCTTTTATTGACTGCATGGTAGTTTTGGTGTAAAAAATAATATTAATGACAAAACAGAAATCTGTAAAGTAAAAAAAAACAAAAAACAAAATCAAAATAAAAGTACTGTCTACTTATTTCACAGTTTTGTATTGTAATTTACCAAGACAATATATATTTTATGCTACTAAAAATATCAACGCAAGTCACTTTGTCAGAGGACAGATCAAGTACCTATAATGCAATTTGAAAGCATAAAAATATTGAAAACACTCATAAATCCCAACTTTTGTTTTACAGTGTACAGATATAATGTACATTTCTGAATATATCAGAGCCTTAAAAGGATAGTTCCCCCCAAAAAATAATAAAAAATGCCAATCTTCCACTTATTCCAAAATTCTTTATGCTCCTTTCTTCTGATGAACACAAACAATCAGAGCAATGTTGAAAAAGCAGCCATTGACTTTCATAGTTTATTTTGGTTCCTTCTTTTTTTTAACCATTCTTCAGAATATCTTGTTATGTGTTCAACAGTAGACAAAAAAAATACAGATTTTTTTTTTTTACTTTGAGTTTTAACAGTTGAGTGTGAGTAAATGATTTGTTTGTTAGTTTTTGGGTGAACTATGTATTTAAGAAGACCATTTCACTCACTGATTATAGCTATTTATAATTATTACATTCTACTTTGCACAGATCAATTATTTTATTCTGCTTAAAAATAATACATATTTGAATAGACTTTAGACATATTTTGAGAACATTTAACTTACATCTGGGAATAATGTTACCTATAAAACCAAACATACACAACACACACACAGTCATTACTTTTGTGAAGTTTCAGGATGGTGTAGGACATTGCAGTGAGGACTCGCTCTCCTTCCAGAATATAAATGTCCCATATTCTCAATGTCAGCGTGAACGGAGTCTATTCAAAACATGCACATAAATCAATAAGACGACATATTGGACAAAAAAAAAATAGAACATCATGATTTACAATAATAATAATTATACTAATCATCATTACCATCATAACAATAATAATAACAACAACAACAATAATAATAATATGCTGCGATTTACTAAAATTGTGTATTAAGAGTTCATACCCGGTCCAAGAAACACTGAAAGAACCATTTCATAGTGTATAAGCTGGTGTAGACCTCCTGGTTATCCTGCAGAGGGCAGCAAAGAACAGTTACTGTACAGGCATGGCAAAAATCACACAATGCATTCATTCTATATAACACTCTATTCACCATAAATAAAACATGAGATTACATTAAGGGTGTCCCAAAGAGTAAAATGTTAAAAACTATTAAAGCCCTCAGAATTGTGGATGCACGCTCTATTCTCTTTGCACTTGTCTTCAAAACTAAAAACATGATATTTATTTTGTGTATGTGTATATGTATGCATGCATGTACAATTTGTGCAGTTTACAGATGCAAGTACTACTGTGTGAGTAAATATATGTCTGTGCATGTATGCATTTCTCTGAGTATATAGTTGTTGTTTATTGTTTATTTGTTTATCAGTTTTTTTTTATATTGTAGCTGATATTAATGTTGTTTCTTAATATTTGTTTGTTTGTGAAGCGCTTTAAGTTGCATGCAGGAAAAGTGCTATACAAATAAGAATAGATTAATAGCACATTAAAAACTAAATGGATCAAATAAAACATTCAAAAAGCTGTGTCTCACGGAAAATACCAGTTGATGGGCGCTGCGAGAGCTGCTGTTAAAAAATCTCAAATGCAGTCAAATGCATATTTATATTTTTGCAAAAGATTCAAACATATTGGAACTGATAAGAGAACATTCTACGTTATCATTTTTATTTTGACTATATTGCAAAACCTAAAATTATCTGTGTAGGACTGTCACAATAATCAATATATCAACTTATCGCACAACACATGGACATGATCTCAATCATTTTTGGTGATGCAATAAATATCGCCCATACATAAAAAACAATTCTAGCAACACTTTAGCTGATTGTGCAACATCTCTATCTCTATTGGAGGTGTCAGTGTCAGTATGGTTAGAAGCACTATAGTATTTACTATAAATCATTCGAGTATATTTTCAATTGGGTGTATGACGACTGAAAACAGATCTGGTAGCAGTTAACAACTATTATTATTTATTCTGATTTCAATGCCTAATTATTCAGTTGTTAAAATGACTAGAAATAAATGAATTATTCTTTAGAATAAAATATTATTTGTTCTTTGGACGAGTGTACTTGCATTGTGATGCTATTATATCATCATTCTGGCATTATATAATGAGTGGGCATAGGACGGTTTTCAAGGTATACTGAGGTTTGGAAAAGTCGAGGTTTTAAAACCGTAAAAAATTTCTGCTAACATATATGCTAAGGTATGCGTGCACAACAGTATCTCCAGCAGAGATGATATCCTAAGACGCCATTTTAAATTGTAAAGAAATCTGTTTAATCTGTTAATATTTTAATGTTTCTCAAGATAAAATTGATTGTGTTCAAATGGGAAAGAAGTGTTTTTTTTTACCCTAACATTTAAAAAATATATTTTAGAGCAGTAATCACAATACTGCCCTACCGTGATATTTTTATCCAATGTTATCATACCGTCAGAATCTTATACCGGCACATGCCTAATAATGAGTGACATAAAATGGTCTTAAAATTACAATATTATCGTTTATCGCAATATATTTTGGTGCAATATATCATACAACTAAAAATAGATATCGTGACAGGCCTAATAAAATGTAAATTTGTGTCGTTCTGCTGTTTATGAATGAGCAGGAGCAAAGAAAAGGTGGTGTTTAGTTTGATCTCAAATTACAAACAAAAACCAGCACTGAGCCGCTCAGCCACACGTTCAAAACAGTTAGCATTTTCTATTAAGTTGTAGTATTTACTATAAATGACTATAGTATTCAGTTTTTCCATGTGCACAATATTTTATCTGCATCTTGACATTTTCATACAGAGATTGTAATATGCCAAAATTTGTTTAAAAATAACAGATGCTGTTGACTTACTGGACAATTATATAGTACATGTTTAAGTCATCAAGGATATTGTAACTTTTGCACATTTTTGAACAAAACTTACCGTGAAAAGCACTTTACAAGTAAGCTTGAATTGAATTGCACTGAATAACATATCTCATAAACATAAATGACATCTTTTTCACACTGTATATACTGCAAAAACAGAGCAAGCACTATGATTGGATGTTCTATGGAACAAAGCCATATGTTCACAAACACCCATCAATGAGTAAAGCTTATCCCTCTTTTATGATCAAAGACTGACTCTCTCTCACGCACAAATAATTCATTCATTCATCTCTTTATTTATTAATAATCGGCTTTTATTAATTACTCTGCCCTTTAATGAATCCCAGGATGGCATTTCTTTGTGAATTCTCTACAACATTGAGTGCTCTGAGTAGGCCAGATGCTCAGATGCATTTCACTAAAATCAATATTGCAAACATCCGATGGGATGATTTTTAGACTTTGGAATATGTTAATTTTGAATAATCAGGACAAAATTAACAGTTTTAAATGTAAGTATGTGTTTCGGGAACATAACTAGACCATGCAACCTACAGTTTTAAGAGGTAAAGTGGCCTAGAATTGAGTTCTAGTGTAGTATAATGTGTGATGTGATGTTCTGGAGTTGTTTTGTGTCTTACTAGATGTTGTTTGAGTTTAGGCATCATCTTCTGCAGGATACGGTCATGATGCTCCTGGAAGCGCATAAGTTTAGGGAACCCTGGTACAAAGAAACCTAGAAAGACACAACTACGTATTTTACATTTGAAACAACTATTGATAATACAGTGCATGCTTATAATATATACAACTGAAAAAATAAACGTGTTGTAGCTAGAGATGTAGCCAATTTTGGGTGTTAAACAAAACGGCCATTTTTGGTGGATAATTTAAGAGCAGTCGTCAATTTATTTTTTTCCTGTTAATAAAATGTTAATTTTTTATTTATTGTGTTACTTTCTACAATCAGTTTAATTTATATTTTTGAATTAAATGTAAAACTCCTACAAAATGATGTTAATTCATAAAAAAACTAAGAATTATTATGAAAACAGTTTCAGTTTTCAGTCAAGTGCATTCAGAAATTTCAGTTTTGGCCCAGAATTTTAATTTCGGTTCATTTGTAGTTGTAGATTAATGGTTCTCCACTAATTTTATGCCACGAGATACAGTTTTTACAGCAAGAATACCAAATATGATCATAGAAACTAAACTAAAATGTATAGAGTTTAATACTTGAACTTGAACATTTGAACTTGTTCACACCATAAATATACATTACTACTAGTATTTTAGTGAATTAAATGTTTTTTTTTAATCTTATGACTTAATAACAGTTGATAGTGACTGTTCCAAGGTGAATAAAAGTTTATACCGTGCATGGTGTGTCTCTGTCCAGACAGCAGTTTAACTAGCGCCCAGAAAGCATCTTCCTCATTCATATAGATGAGTAACAGCGCAGTGATCTGACTCATGCCCTGACAATAGCCCACCTCCTACACACACACGCACACGCACACGCACACGCACACGCACACGCACACGCACACACACACACACACACACGCACACACACACACACACACACACACACAAACAATAAAAGACAGAATTCATAGTGTGCGTCTTCCTCCACACATAAATGAACTGTGCATTCATCCTCAAACATGACTGATGACGTCGTTCGACTCAGTACTGGGATGTAAAGTGAAGCTCTTTAAAGTGCGTTTGACTCACCGTGTTGTACACAGAGTAAGCTGTGAGAACATGAAACAGATCCTGCTGTCTGAAACACACAGAACACACAAAACATCATATACACACCCTCCATTCTGATTATCATGTGCCAACAACTAATTGAAAAAAAAAAACAGATGAAGAGGGCTAACAAACAACTAAATGACATAAGCCTTTAACTAGTCATGGATATTCATGAGTAAACATTGCCCTTTCCCATTCTCCATATATTCCTCAATACACACAGTATCTTGTGAACATTTGAGAACAAACTACTTAATTGCCCGTTTGGTGTGAACCCAGCATAAAAGTTGGCCTTAGCATGTATCACAGTCCGTTTTTGCATTTTCATGTGGACAGAGATTTTGTTTCAAAAAGAACGCCAGGAAAATAAAAAATACACAAGTATGGGTAGACATGGCCTCAGTGTCCTGAAGATTACACAGAGGAATGAAGACTGCAGCAACTGTCATTAAGTTAGTATGGTTACTACTAGGGGTGGTCGATACAGCAAAAAATAAAAAATAAATCCCAACATAATGTTTCATATCATTCTGTATCGATAATTATTGAATATTTTTTAACAATACATTTAGGAATATTAAGATTTTTTATTTTTTTATTTAACCACTTTATAATAATTTATCAACATTACAAAGGCAAATAGTTATAATAGTCAAAAACAAACAAACAAAAATAAATCTTATCTCTTATGTCATAATAAAATAAACATGTCAAAGTGTCAAAGAGACTCTTAAGCTTGGTAAATAAAATGTTATAAAGTTTGTGCAATGATAAAGTGTAAACGCTGAACAATCAAAGCAAACTTTAAGGTAGATCAACATCTGTAAGATGTCAAGAACATTAACAATAATACAGTAAACCTTAAACTCTGTAAACAAAACACATTAAAATAATCAAATATGAGTTTCCAAGTAAAATGAACTAACCATCATTATTCAAATACATATTGAACATTACAAATTGTGAAGTTAAATAACTACATTACCCCTAAGCTAAAAAATCTTTCAGATGGGGTGCTAGTGGCTTGGATGCACAAGAAAAGAAACCAAAAAGCCACTCTGTTGACAAACCCACTAACCCTCTCTTTCTGTCTCTTTCGCTCTCTCTCTCTCTCTCTCTCTCTCTCTTAACAGTTCAGTGCTTTTTGAGTGTAATTTGCACATCCTGCTGGTGACACTGAAGCAGACACATCTTACATTATTTAGGCTAACGAATAATCAATTAATTGATCATCACTTTAAACGACCATCGATCGTGGCATTTTGTGGAAAGTGACGTCCCTTGTCATGGATCATTTAGTTCTAGTACATTTTTGCATATGCTGCTCTTTACCGCTCTCATTGTTTCACTTTTTTCTTCAGATTTATGGATGTCTAAAGCCCAGGCTGTGCGAATGATCTGACCCTTTCAAATCTCCACAGGTAAATGTCACATCGGTCAATATGCGCGCTTTTTGGCCAGTCACAATTCAATACAGCAATAACTGGCAGTGAAGTGATGGGCTGTGGGCGTCTCTCAGTCGCTCCATTGCCTTCTCAACTTTCCCATTTCACACGCTGCTTAAATGTAGCAGCTTTATGGCCATGAGAAATGGAAGCATCTCCGAGGAGAAATAAAAAATGTATTTTACACAGACACAGATTAAAGCCCTACATAAAACAAGTCTACGCTGGCTTTTCTGAAAGAGAGCATGCTGGCAGACCTCGGTGCATGCAGCGTTTGGAGTGAAATGATAGAATTTTTGAAAGAATCATTTAGAAAAAAAATCGTTAAGAGTAACTTATTAGGGTAATGTAATCAACTCATTGAATAATGTAAAAATTAATTGTTAATACAAAAAAATAATAGATGAATTAATAAATGAATGAATGGTTGGGATACCTATCAACAAAATCAATTTAATATAAGGACTAAAAATGTGATGATGACAAGAAAAAGGAGTTTGCATGTTCTCCCCGTGTTTGCGTGGGTTTTCTTCCGGGTACTCCGGTTTCCCCCACAAGTCCAAAGACATGTGATACAGGTGAATTGGGTAGGCTAAATTGACCGTGGTGTATAAGTGACAGCTGGAAGGGCATCCGCTGCGTAAAACATTGGATGAATAAGTTGGTGGTTCATTTCGCTGTGGCAACCCCAGATTAATAAAGGGACTAAGCCGAAAAGAAAATGAATGAATGAATAATAGAACAATTTCATGCAAATGTCAACTTTGCCATAAAAAAATTTGGTTTTCGCCAAAATATCGAAACCGTTACTGCGTTTTTTGTGTAAGCAAGTATTTTCCAGCGCTTTAAAAAAAAAAAACTTAAAACTGTCTCTGTTAATGTTTACCGAAATCACACAATTGTCACATCCATAACGGAGAGATGTCACATCCATAATGGAGCTTTTTCCCCATAAATGCAAAAAATATCAAATAAAATAAAATCAATCATATTTGTTCAATGGAGAGCCAACTCCTATCCTTTTGATAAACATTGTTTGTTTTGGGTTGTGCAGTTACATTCACAGAATTTCTACAAAGTATGTTGTATACTGTAAACTTGCTAACTTTTTTTTAACTCTGTGGTGAGATGTTTTGGAGAATATAAACAGATGTTTCAATTTAATGTTAACATTTACTTTCTTTTTACTGCAAACTTTTTACTTTTTGATTTTACTGCAAATGTCACATCCAGAATGCTGGAATAGCTCAATGATAATAATAATAATAATAATAATAATAATAATAATAATAATACAATATATCAATATAAAAAAAGAAATATTTAAAATAAAAAAGAGATTAAAAATCATTTTAATTTAGCTTAATAATTAATGCAATTCCTACATTAATCGGATGAATGCTTGAATGATTACAAAAATAAAGTATGTTTAAATATAAATATTTAAAAATATAAAAGCAATTCCATAAATTTTTAAATACCTGATGCATATGAATATATTTGCATACTTGAACAACAACAACAACATTTCTCCCAAATAAAATTGCCTACTAAACATTTGTGCATTACGATATAAAATAAATTATTAATAAGAGTTTAGACTTAAAATTTAGCCAAAAATGTCCTTTTTCCTGAATCTCTATCTTAAAAAAAACTTATTTGACAAAAAAACAAACAAACAAACACACAAAAAGAATGTCTATCTTGCTTATAGTTGCTTAAACTTATATCTAGTGATCAAGCCTTAGCAGTCTGCTTGAATAGGGGGAAAATGAACTCTATAGCAGGGAGCTTAAGCAGTACATGCCAAGGGCCCTATATGAGGCACTAGCGTCAGATTATGCAATGTTTTAAGGACCCCGGAGGACCAGTGGTCATGATATATTCACAGAGTGGCCAAGGGGCCCTAGAGCTCATGTGGTATTGCACATCATGGCCCGAGATATTAAAAAGATAGTTCACCCAAAACTGAAAATCCATTTACTCTCCTTACTTCTTACAAACCTGCTTCAGTTTCTTTCTTCTGTTGAACATAAAATTAGATATTTTGAAAAATGTTGGAGCTCATTGACATCCATAGTAATGTTTTTTTCTACTATGGAAGTCAATGGTTACCGGTTTCCAACATTCTTCAAAATATCTTTTTTGTGCTCAAAAGAAAAAAACGAAAAAACAGAAGCTCATAAATGTTTGGCATCACTCAAATGTGAGTAAATGTTAAGCAAATGTTATTTTTGGTTTATGAAATATAAATCTTTGGAAGCCCCCTGTATAGTTGTGTGTTGCTTCTTTGTTGGTGTGTAGTTGGATGCTCACTTGACATCATAGCGGTGCATGAACATGATGTGATTTCTGTACGTCCGATTCACATCCAGATCAATCTGACGGACATCTGGAGACAAACCCCTCGCTCTGATCTTCAGCTTCTGCAGAGAGAAAAAGAGAGAGAGAGAGTGCATTGAGTTCATCTTAAATATTAATAACTAGCACTGAATATGTAACTCGCTATGGAGGAGGAAACTCGGTTTGCATGGAAAATGAACAAAAACATGTCTTGAGTGTTCAAAAGAATGAAAGAAAACATTACTTGCAATAAAATATTTGGATACCAGATTGAATTTAAAGAATGCTTGCAAATAAAATAAAATAAAATAATTCATTAAAAATTACACTATAATTCATGTCATGAAACCAAAATACTATCTGTATGGGTAATTGTTTTTTAAATCATTAAATTAATTCATATAAATAAATAAATAAATAAATAAATAAATAAATAAATAAATAATTTAATTATATAAAACTTTATATTGTATATTACTGTATATTACTACATTATATAAAATTTGTGCTGGGCAAAGATAAAATATATATATTCTTTTACATAATATATTTAAGTCCACTGTGTATATTTATTTTGTATATATAAATACACACATGCATGCATTTATTTGAGAAAATATGTATATATGATACAAATAAAAAAAAGTTTTGGTTTTATGTATGTGTTTCTACCACATATACAGAATAAATATATAAAATACACACACATACAGTTGAAGTCAGAATTATTAGCCCCATGAATTATTAGCCCCTGTTTACTCATTTCTAATAACTGATTTATTTTATCTTTGCCGTGATGACAATAAATAATTTTTTACTAGATATTTTTAGGGCACTTCTATACAGCTTAAAGTGATATTTAACGGCTTAACTAGGTTAATTAGGTTAACTAGGCAGGTTAGGGTAATTAGGCAAGTTATTGTATAACGATGGTTTGTTCTGTAGACTACCAAAAAAAAAAATTTGATTAAAGGGGCTAATAATATTGACCTTTAAAATGGTTAATGAAAAATTAAAAACTGCTTTTATTCTAGCCGAAATAAAACAAATATGACTTTCTCCAGAAGAAAAAATATTATCAGACATACTGTGAAAATGTCCTTGCTCTTGCTCTGTTAAACAAAATTTGGGAAATATTTTAAAAAATAAATAAAATTCAAAGGGGGGCTAATAATTCTGACTTAAACTGTATCTTATGTCAAAACAACATTTTATTTTGCCTAAATAAAATATTTTTTATACCTGAATGTATTATTAAGTAAGATTTAACAATAAAAATAATATAAAATTTTAAAGAAACAAAAAAGGTTTCTAACTGCATTAAAATGCCCCAATAATTAATTTCTGAAAACAAAAAGACTACATGTATGAGTATGATTTTTTTAACTGTAATTTAAATAATTTCAAATCTTACAACAAACGAAACAGGACTGGTGCTGCTAAAGACACCTGTTAGCAAAAGTGTAAAAAAAACAACTATATATATATAAAAATATATATAATTTATATATATATATATATATATATATATATATATATATATATATATATATATATATATATATATATATATATATATATATATATATATATATATATATATATATATATATATATATATATATATATTTATTTATTTATTTGTACATACATACATACAATTGAAGTCAGAATTATTAGCCCCCCTTTGAATTTTTTTCTTTTTTAAATATTTCCCAAATGATGTTTAACAGAACAAGGAAATTTGCACAGTATGTCTGATAACATTTTTCTGATAATATTATTTGTTTTATTTCGGCTAGAATAAAAGACGTTTTTAATATAAAAAAAAAAAAATTAAGGTCAAAATTATTAGCCCCTTTAAGCTATTTTTTTTGATAGTCTACAGAACAAACCATCATTATACAATAACTTGCCTAATTACCCTAACCCCCTAGTTAACCTGATTAACCTAGTTAAGCCTTTAAATGTCACTTTAAGCTGTATAGAAGTGTCTTGAAAATTATCTAGTCAAATATTATTTACTGTCATCATGGCAAAGATTAAATAAATCAGTTATTAGAAATGAGTTATTAAAACTATTATGTTTAGAAATGTGATGAAAAAAATCTTCTCTTTAAACAGAAATTGGGGGAAAAAATAAACAGGGGGGTTAATAATTCTAACTTCAACTGCATGTATATATATATATATATATATATATATATATATATATATATATATATATATATATATATATATATATATATATATATACACAAATATAATTCTATGATGATGTGTAACTTTTCTTTTTAAACTAAAGCAAAAGTTTTAATTACCATTACTGAAAATCCCCATAAATCGTGAGATAGCATTTTTGTGAATACCACACACCCAAACACTGAATTACAGGCCACAAACGAATAAAACAACACCCCAAGAGCCCACAGCTTGATTTCTGCCACACTCACAAAGAAAATACAGTCTGCAAATCATGTTTGGAGTCCAGCTGATGCTGCAGGGCTTCAGTGCCGCTGCTATTGTCCATCTGGAGTGATTTTCCCTCTGCGGTGTGTGTGTGTCAAACCACATAAGTGTTACATTGCAAACCTCAGGGGCTGGTTATTTTAGAAAGCCATATTTAAGAGCTTGTGATCGCTTTTCTCTCACACACACACACACACACATATATATATAAATACCGATACACACAGATGACACACATCACACAGACACCCACATTCACACACAAACACACACACATATGCACACACAGACAGACAGACAGACAGACAATAAGACAAACAGACAGACAGACAGAAAGATGGACAAAGGGACAGACGGATAGACAGACACACAAACACACTTCTGTGGACTAAAGTGTCTGTTAAGGAAGCGTGGCTGTGCTGTGATGGAGAAAGTGTGTGTTCACCTCATAGAAGTCCTTCTTCTCCTCCTTGATTTTGGGGATGTCGAGCAGCAAACACCACACCTGTCCTCTGAGCTGCAGCGGGATTCCCTTGTAGATCCTCCGCACCAGCTGCACACAATAAACAACAACTCAATCAGTTCACAGATGACTTTGTTCCTTAATCTTGGCTACCTATACCGAATCTGCACACTTTCCACATTTACTGTGCTGATTTGAGATCATTTTAGTCCTGAATGAATTTAATTATGGTGAAATATGTTCAGCTCAACTGACAGTGTTACCACAACAAAACAAAATGAATGAATTAAATAATAAATAGTGTGTGTTTGTTGTATATGTACCCACGCATTGAACACAGGGGTAATGGATCGCATCAGTGTCTCTGACAGGTAATTGTGCAGCCAGTAAAGATTAAACTCCCATCAGAGGCCAGATTAAACGCTCCAAAGCAAAACGCTGAAACCACAAAAGCCGATGGCTGGTGTGAATCGTCTCGCAGGCACAATTAAACTCACAGAAAAAGAGAGAGAGAGAGAGAGAGAGAGAGAGAGAGAGAGAGAGATACAACTCCAGAGGGTGCAGAGGTCAATGAGAGGAATGAACACTCTTCCATTTCCTGCACTCATCTGTTCACATTATTGCCGCTAAGAGATTTCCTCAACCCTAAGTGTGTGTGGTGTCAGTATTCATCATGTCTCGGGGACCAAATATCCCCTAAAATAAAGAAATACCATTCATTGTCACCTTGTGGAGACTTTTTTTTTGAGTCCATAAGGAAAAAGTTCAGAAATCACAGAATGAAGTATTTTAAAAATGCAAAACTGCTGAATGTTTTCTGTGAGTGTTTGATTTTAAGGGTAGGAGGAAGGAATACATACTCCGTAGAGTATAAGATCATTATATTTACTGTATGGGAAATCCCCATTAAACATTAAAACCCAATGTTTGTGTGTACACGTTTTGTAATATTTCAGGACAGTAACGTGTATAATAACTAGGGATGGGTACCAGAACTAATATAACTATAATTTAATGGTGTTAAATTATAATAGATCGAAGTATCAATGACGTTACCGGTTCAACTATCGCTACTGGAGAATTATTGCTAAATAAACATTACTTACATTATAGTATAATATTAATAATGGTATAATATTAATTTGTTTAATAAACACACATATTCGGTTACATTGAAAATAGTAGTTTCTTCTGCAGTGGCCTAAAAAGATTTGGTCATTAAAAATGTTTTTACACTACTGTATTTACAAAAAGATGAATAATAATAAACTATTCTTATCAAGAAATGATAAAAAATGCTAAGTTGTACATTGCAAAAAGCTCCAAAACGGCATTACTTTTAACCCCAAGCATCTCATCTTTTAATCCCGAGTTATCTCATTTATGTGAATGTGTTAATGATAAATCATAAACATTAGCCACAGCTGATTGTTTAACTGCATTTCACAACTCAAAGAGGGTATTTTCAACTGCAGGGAGCACAATAAGCCTGGAAAGATCCCGACTTCTGCCAGAAAAAGCAAACATGTTGATTTTCTCTAGAAGAATGGTTAAAAACTGAGAGTCATTTGCAGCCTACCTCCATGCTCCAACTGTGTTGTACATTCTTTTACAGAATTAGTTTTTTTTATTCATTTGTTTTACAATTATTGGTTTTGTTTTATTTTAAGTAAAAAAAAAAAGCAACAATACAATGAAATGTTGTTAATTCTGTTCAATGTTTTTGTTTTTCATTATATAACAATAACAACAACAACAAAAAAACACTAAAAAAAGTACAGATAAGTGTACCGTTAAAGTAACGAACCGATAAGTGGTATCGACAAAAGTAGTAATACGGGTAAAACCTTAACGATACCCATCCATAATAGTGACTTGGGCATTGACACAGGTGGCATGATACAGGTATTACATGAAGGTGGTGAATTATGATGACATTGCTGATGTCCTTATTTCTCAAAACGCAAAATGAGAAGTTTTTCTAGAGTCATTCACCATAATTTTGTGGCTCAAAAGTATCGGTTCAAGCTGTTCAGTACTGTTTTAAAAGTATAGATTTAGCACCGGTATCGGTGCAATATACTGGGAAAATACAATTATTATAATTTACAGAATGCAGTTTTTTAGTTTTTTTCTAACTGCACACAGTTTCCTTTGAGGGTTAGGGTAGTGCAATAGAAAATACAGTTTGTAAAGTATAAAAACAATGCAAACCTATGTAATGTCCCCACAATTCACAAAAACAAACCTATATGTGTGTGTGTGTACTAATGGCTGTTGAGAAGTTAACTAATAATAATGATAACAATGACATTAATAATCTTCATGAGGCTCTAGGGAAGCTGATTTTTGTTCCACAGCTATAAACTCAATGACAGTGTGCTTGTGTGTGTGTGAATGTGTGTGTGTTTCATATGGTAATCTGGGCAAAATGAGCTGATTAAGACTGTTTGTTTGTTTGAATAAAACGAGACGTTACAAATGGGCAGGTGTCTGTGTGTGTTTGCTTGCGTGTTAAAGTGTGTTTGTCGACGGGGGATTGGCTTTGTAATTACGGATGTGAAAGAAGTCGATGACTCCATCTGTTGTACAAAAACACTTTAACAAGATGTCTTTGAAGCGAGCGTGCAGAACGGCAAAATTACAAACAAACGCACACATACAGGGTCAATACTACAACTATTTGAGGAAGGTGGAGAATGTTTTTTTTTTAACCAACTAAGATGAATGATGCATGTTTTACGAGAAAATATTAAAACAAAAAACCTTCAGTTTTTTTGTCATTTATACAATTTCCACTTTAAAATTTCATGTTTCAGCATGTTACCTGCCATCTGTTTGTAAATATTGATCCAATGTACTGCCATTTATAAATAAAACAGTTTCAGATAGTTAAAATGTCATTAAACATGTCAAATTGAACTGTATATTGCATGCGTGCTTCTCTTGTCCTGTATCCTCGTTAACCTGATCATCTTCACCTGTTCCTCGTCAGCTATGCTCTATTGTGTTCACTTCCCATTTTGTTGTTTGGTACTTAAATATGCTTCTGGTGTTTAATGTGCCAAAATCCCTGCTCTACTCAGGTTAAAGTCCTAAATCTTGGATTTCTGTTTAACTTTATACTTGATCTCTCCTTTTTTTTAAACTTTCAGTTTTTACTATAAACTAGTGGTGGGCGAAGTAAGGCTTTGTGAAATGCTGAAACAGTTGCAGCAAGTGTCGCGAGGCTTCGAAACATTTCCAAACCAATCTTTACAGTGATGCTTAGTGGTCATATATACACACACCTATATATATATATACACACACACACACACACACACACACACACACACACACACACACACACACACACACACACACACACACACACACACACACACACACACACACACACACACACACACACACACACACACATATATATATATATAAATGTTTTTTTTAAGATATATTTTGGGCTTTTTGCCTTTATTAAGTGGATAGGACAGAAATGAGACAGGAAGCAAAGTGGAAGAGAGAGAGAGGGGGTAGGGACGAGGAAATGTCCTCGAGCCGGGATTCGAACGCAGGACGCCCTGAAGTGCTACTCCACCCTATACTAAAAAATACTAAATACGCTGTCAGCCCAACAGCCTAGTGGTTACCGCACTGACAGCTTTGTGGTCATTTTTAGTATTGCTATAAAAAATTTCAACAAAGAAAAGTAAATGTTTCTGACTGGCACGCAGACACTATATTGCGTACACATCCTGGGTGAAGCAACTACAGTCATTTAAAATGTTAAATACAAACATTAAGACACAATTTCTGAATGCTTGTACAAGCTGGGATTGGAACTTGGGTGACTCAGCACAGTTACACTATGCCCGCGCGCAATTCACTAGGCTACGTGAGATAGTAATTTTGTTTACGACACTGTCAATCAATCGCAGATTCGCTAGGTCTCAGAATGTATGTGAAATTACCAATACTTTAAAATGCTTTAGTCATGTTACATGGGTGTTTCAAAACATCTGTGGTTCAGGATCTCGACCCGGTGTCGAAATGTCAATTTTGTGTCAGCCATCCCTACTTTTTACTATAAATCTGTTCTTGTAACATTGGTGTCTGAGTCTCTGCACCAGTTCTGGGTTCGTTTGTAAGGTTTGCACTCAATTTAAGTTCATTTAATTTTCCATTTAATTCAGTTGTTTACATTGTTAATTATTATTATTCATTTTACCTTTTACCATCCAGCAAAAATATCTTGCCGTTTTATATCATTTTAATTTACTAGTTTGTAATCTATTATTTTATTTCTTATTTAAATTAATTTTATTTCATTAAATTTATTTATTGACTATTTATTGATTGATTGTTTTTGAGTTACTCTAGTCTACTAAAGCTGTCTAATTCAGTCCTGCAGACTTCAGCTTCAACCCCAATTAAGCGCACCTGATCTAGCTAGTCGTGTCCTTCAGGCTTATTTGAAAATGACTTGGTATGTCTGTTGGAGAGTTGGAACTGAACACTGCTGCCCTCAAATCCTTTTTTTCACCCCTGCTCTAGTCGTTTTTCTTGTTTTTGCTTCTGTTGATGCTTCTCCTGTCTCATCTGTTGTATTGTACTCGTGTTCCTCTTGTAGTCCTTGAATCTTCCCTGCCCGCTGGTTACCTTTGTCTGCACACCAGACCCGTTCAGTACCTGCCAGTGGAGATCTTGAGGTCTCTGGTTCACTGTACTTTTCTCTTTATTGTCTACCTGGTATGTCCATTAAATATCCAGTGTTTGGGCCTGTTGTCACCTAAGGCAGTTTCGGCATTCTCCCTTAAACTTGTCTGTCTCCATTTACTGTGCTTTTTTTCTGCTTGAGTGTTTGTCAAACTGTTCTACGTTGCTTCAGCACTTTGTGTCTGGATTGTTTCTTTCACAGCTCTCGTCAAAATGTTTCTACTGTCATTTGTTCATGGTTCTCGGATGCAGGTCAACATCCAAGATTATGGATCCATATTCTATTAAATTGTTGGTACTTTCAAGCAGACAATTTATATAGTTGAAATCAATTCAGATGTTTAACTTTAAAGTGGCTAAACTTGAGGACCTTAACATTTTAGGATACACTACCTGACAAAAGTCTTGCAGGGCTCGAAATTGCAACCGTTTTGGTCGCATATGCGTCCGAAATTTTATCTATGCGACCTCAAAATATATGGGAGCATTTGTGCAAGTGCATAAAATTGATATCGTCCGACCAGTTTTCACAGCAAAATGTTCACAACATGCGCCAAATTAGGAGACATTCACGCATTAAGCATCTTTGCACCTAAAAACAGCAAACGCAGCGCTCAGGAATGGTTTTTAACAGTTGACATGTCTGCCCCGCTTGCCCCTGCCTGCCCCGCCTTCATGCTCTTCTTATTCCTATTCCTCTATCTTCTTCCTAAGAACAGAACGCGAATGGATTGGTTGATATCAGCTGTCAATCACTTAGTTCCAATGACAGGGAGCTACAGAGAGAATGAAAACAACACTGACACATTTATTTTTAGAAACCACCTAAAGTTACAAATAATGGCATATCCGATTAGTGATCATGTAATAAATGTCAATCCAGCATTTACACTTTTAGAAGAAAGGATAAAAGACTTCCAGTGGGTTAAAGTCCGCTGTGAAAATGACTAAAGCATTCACTGCTGGTGGGACGGAATTTTCAGGTAACCGTGTTTGCCACTGAATCTACATATTAAGCACGAGATGTTCTAACATTATTTAATCCTTCATTTAATCGTTACGATTGATTGATATATGTCAATATCATCTGTGCAATATCAGACACCACCCATGAGAACAGCACAGTCATTGTAAATTCAGTTCATCTTATTCACCTCAAGTGTTAATATATAATATAATATAGAATTAAATATATAATCTGTTAATATAAAACGTGTAGTAACGGTGCTCATAATTTTTGGTGGGTGTGACTAAACTTTGTCTGTTGCCCCTAAATTTTGATGTTAGGAGCACCGGTGCTACCAAGAATAAAGGTTAATTACGAGCTCTGTCTTGTCATCGATCCCAGTTGTAAGAGCAAAAAATAATAACTTGACTTCTAGTTGATCATTTGGAAAATTGGCAGATTTTTCCGATGAATCATCTGTTGAACTGCATCCCAATCATCACAAATCCTGCAGAAGACCTATTGGAACCCACATAAAGCCAAGATTCTCACAGAAATCAGTCAAGTTTGGTGAAGGAAAAATCATAGTTTTGGGGTTACATTCAGTATGGGGGCATACAAGAGATCTGCAGAGTGGATGGCATCATCAACAGCCTGAGGTATCAAGACATTTGTGCTGCCCATTACATTACAAACAACAGGAGAGGTTCAGTTCTTCAGCAGGCTAACACTCCTTCTCATACTTTAACCTCCACATCAAAGTTCCTGAAAGCAAAGAAGGTCAAGGTGCTCCAGGATTGGCCAGCCGAGTCACCAGACATGAACATTATTGAGCATGTCTGGAGTAAAATGGAGGAGGAAGCATTGAATATGAATCCAAAGTATCTTGATGAACTCTGAGAGTCCTGCAAGAACACTTTCTTTGCCATTCCAGATGACTTTATTAATAAGTGATTTGAGTCATTTCAGAGATGTATGGATGCAGTCCTCCAGGCTCTTGGGAGTCATACACAATTTTAATTCTTTTTCCACTGTAGCATGACTTTATATTCTATACTGTACATTATTTCTGTTAGGTGACAAGACAAGAAGCAAAGTCAGACCTTACTGTCCTAATTAAATAATTAAAAATCAAGGCATGATCATATTTTATTTAGGTAAAATAAATGTAATCTAGGGGCCTTTGCCTTTCATATAAGCCACTTCTGATACCAAATTATCAACTAGAAGTCAAGTTATTATATGCTTTTCCTAAAACTTGGATAGGCGATAATATCTTTGTCAGGTAGTGTAAATGGGAATTGTACAAATAACTACCTACAATACACAGTAAAAAATGCTGGGTTCCACACAATTCCTTCATGTTGTCCCAAAACAAATCGATTCATTTAATGTAATTGTTTTAACAAATTTAAGTAGATTGAACATAAAACAATTAGGTCGTCCCCCCAAAAAACAGCCAATTTCAAACAAGTAGTTTGAACAAGCAGCAAAAATAATTTGTTGAGTGTGTGATCGTTAAACAAAAAACACCTTTTAAATGCAAAAAAACGGTGTTTAAAACATTTTTAGATTTTTTTCCCAATTTAAAAATTCTGAATGAATCCATCGGTTACAAACAATAGCAACTTACCATAATTAAAAAAAAAAGGTTTTGCATTAAAGAAATTAACAAAATTATGATTAACTAATTTTAATCAGGTTTTAGCTAAATTTAAGTTATATATTTTTTTTTTAATTTAAATTTTAAATAACTAAATTAACTTGATTTGATTTAACAAATAAATATAGCAGCTTTTTCTTTTAATATGTGAGCTTGATGGCTGAAGATCAGAAAGGACGTGAAACTGGACAGAATTATCTGGGATTCTTCATTTTGTTTCCTGAGTGAACAGCAATCCTGAATGCACCTTATTCTTTATTAGACAGAAGAAGAAGAACAGAACGAGTACTGACCCTCCACGTCTGAGCATGAGAAAATTGACCAAATCACTACAGAATTATTCCACTCTTGCCTTCATGCAAAATCTGGTGTTGCTAAGCATTTCTGATTCAGATTCAAATGTCTGTGCTGTCAGTAAATGAACTTTGAGGATGTTCATGCGGAAAGTATTAAATTAGACATTCAAATGTTCACAGCTTAACGTCCAGAATAAGAGAACATTTTATTATTATTTTTTTAAGTCTGGACATGTTGTGTGAGCTGTCTCATGAACACTGTGTGGCTTAGATACATGTTTTCACTAATTTCCAGACATTAACGAAACACCCTCCAAACAAGATTAATTGTATCTCAAACACCAACGAACACTGTTTTTTTTTTTTTTTCTAGAAAACATGATGATGTTCAATTGTTCAATTCAGTTTGAGTCTGAACATGTTTTAGCAGTGATTCACCTGATAGGCTACTGCATTCATAAACGTGTGATTGGGTATAAATCTAAATGTAATGCTGTGAACTGTGCATCATAATTCCTTTTTTATTTTAATTGACGCAATTTTATCAAACAGACAAACAGACAAGTCATTTAAACAAACAGACAAAATGCATAAAAAGTTTCTCATTCTTGGCCAAAAACATTAAGTGGTGTTTACACTAATGCAGTTTTATTTTAAACTGTTTAAGATTTGCTTTGGTTAGGTCAGGGATCTCCAGCATCTACAATCCCCAAAACTGAGCTTTTGATAACACTAAAGACAATGTGTTCATTTGGAAATGCTGGTGTTTTGTTTCAGTATAGACAGGCTAAAATACAGACTTTTGAAAAAAAGGCGTGGCTCTCCACAATCACCATTTGATTGAACTTCTGTGCTATTGCCTATCATTCCCTGATTTGTCAAGCCCTGATCATGTGACCATTAATTACACAAGCAGTACAAGGTAAAGTCTAGAAGACATACAGCTGCACATTACTCACATCAATATAGCATAATTTTTGTGACACTGTACAACAACTAATATTTTTTTTACATTACTGTGAGAGTTGGGTGTAGGGTTGGGGTGGAGAAAGGTGTTAATGAAATACAATTTAACAGGTAATTTAATAAATAATATCCTGTATAATTACTGGTTTTACATTACTTTAAAGGTTGGGGTAGGGGTAGATGCTATTAAAATACAATTTAATTGAAAGTTTCATGAATAAAATGAATAATACTCTGTATAGTTACTGTTTTTACAATACCGTGAGGGTTAGGGTAGGGGTAGATGGTAATAAAACCCAATTTAATGGAAAATTTCATGAATAATACTCTGTAAAATTACTGTTTTTACATTAGGGTTGGGGTGGGGGTATGTTTTAATAAAATACAATTTAATGGGTATTTTTATAAATAATATGAAGAATACTCTATAATGACTGTTTTACATTACTGTGAGGATTGGGGTAGTGTAAGACATTAATAAAACACAATTTAATGGGTAATTTAATAAATAATAACAATACTCTGTATAAATACTGTTTTACATTACTGTGAGGGTTGGGGTAGGGGAAGACATTAATCAAATATTATTTATTGGGTAATGTAATAAATAGTGTGAATAATAATCTGTATAATTACTGTTTTTACATTACTGAGAGGGTTAAGGTAGGGGAAGATGTCAATAAAAACTATTTAATGGGTAATTTAATAAATAATATGAATAATAATATGCATAATTATTGTTTTTACATTACTGTGAGATTTAAGGTGGGGGAGATGTTAATAATTTACAATTTAATGGGTAATTTAATAAATATGAATAATATTCCGTATAATTATTGTTTTTACATTACTGTGAGATTTAAGGTAGGGGAAGATGTTAATAATTTACAATTTAATTGTTAATTTAATAAATAATTTGAATAATATTCTGTATAATTATTGTTTTTACATTACTGTGAGATTTAAGGTGGGGGAAGATGTTAATAATTTACAATTTAATGGGTAATTTAATAAATATTATGAATAATATTCCGTATAATTATTGTTTTTACATCACTGTGAGGTTTAGGTGGGGGAAGATGTTAACAATATACAATTTAATGGGTAATTATATAATGTAAATAATACTCTGTATAATTACTGTGTTTACATTACTGAGAGGGTTAAGGTGGGGGAAGATGTCAATAAAAACAATTTAATGGGTAATTTAATAAATATTATGAATAATATTTCGTATAATTATTGTTTTTACATTACTGTGAGGCTTAAGGTAGGGGAAGATGTTAATAATATACAATTTAATAGGTAATTTATTAAATAATGTGAATTAATAAAATACAACTTAACAATAAATAAATAAATAATATTCTGTACAATAACTAGTTTTACTTACTGTGAGGGTTGGGGTAGTGGAAGACATTAATAAAATACAATTTAATGTTTTTACATTACTGTGTGGGTAGATTAGACTTTAATGAAATACAATTAACGGGTAATTTAAAAAATAATTTAAATAACTTCCAAATTATGCAAATGCCCAGTGAAAGCGAATGTTTACGTATCATACATTTTAGGCTGTATCATTTGGCTGGAGATTGTTTTTCTGAAACATTGTTTTTCAGTCTGGACGAGGAGCGTTTTTATTCTAAAATGCCATTTTAAAAAGAAAACACACTAGTGCAAACGCCACCTTGGTGCAGACACCATGTAAACAAACTAATTGTATTCGTAATAATTCATGATAATTAGTTCTACACAAAGCAATAAACTGCACCACTCTCATGCTACACCTTATTCACCATGAACATTTCTCATTTCACACACAGTTAGTGGACAGAAACATGACTGAACGAACTAACAGCTGCCTGAAGATGTTCAAACACAGAGACAGGGGTGGACAGATTTAGAACAGCTGAAGCAGGACAGTGGTTTTCTTAGGGGACCAGTTCAATGACGCCTGTTTCGCAGGACAAAGACAGCCGAAGGGAACTTCAGCCATTCACACACACAATATTAAAGAGTTTCTCCAAATCCTTCAGAGAGTTACCACGTGTTTATGAAGGACAAGTACCTTGTCGCTGTTCTTGTATTTCTCCCAGCTCTTCAACATTTTCAGCCATTTTGTCGTTCTCTCCACTTCCAGCTGCTTTTGCTGTGAAGACAAAATGCAAACACATGTCACAATCCAGTATAAAAAAGCACAAACATCACCCTAATGTTTAATCTAAGTGAAGTTTAATGAAAATGGATTCCAATGAGATTTAGAAAGTGATTAACAACCTCATTCAAATCCTAAAAGACGTTTCAGAGATTTTTTCTTTGAGTAATGGCATTGGAGAAAGCAATGTTTTCTCATTTACAGCTCATTATCACTTCATAACCTGACACTTTAAGTGCTTTTTGCCATGATGAATGTGTGATAAATAAAACTAAATTTAAATATGAATTTTTGCATTTACTTTTAAGCAAACTGATAACAAGAGGATTTTTGGTAGCTGTGGTTAAAATGAATAGCGCTTACTTTTATATTTTGTTTTCTAATCCAATAATAGTTGTATGAATTTTGATATTATGTATTTTGCAGTTGCACATGAGGAAATAAATAGTAAAAAAATCTATTGGGACATGGATATGGAAAATTACAACAAATTTAAATTGTGTGTAATTTAAATATATGTGTGGGGAAATCACAAGGAACAAAAAAGTAAAGGTCACAAAGACAACAGATAAATAAATAAATAAATAAATAAATAAATAAATAAATAAATAAATAAATAAATAAATAAATTATACAGCAACAATAATAAAAATAAATCAACAACAAAACAAAAGCACTAAAAGTGAAACAAAAGCCCAAACTTCAAGCACAAAGCAAACAAATCAAAAGGAACAACAAGAAAAGCAAACAAACACAAATGGACAGTTATAAAACATGAAAAAATACAAAAATAAAACAAAACAAAAGTGAAACAAATCAAGCAAAAAAAAAAAAAAATCTAATAAAAATCAAACAAAATATCAGAAACAGAAAGAAATCTATAAAAAGTCTATAACATTTGCTTTCATATATTTTTTCTAATACAATGACATGCATATGTACTTATTTATATTATGATTATGTGGTTGCACACAAAATATAACATAATATATAATCAAAAATTTATTAAAAATATAATAAAATAAAAAGGTATTGGGTGTTTGGATATCGAATATTACAAACAAACTTGATTCACGTGTAATCTAATATACATGACACAAGTAATCACATGTACATTCAAATGGTGCTTTATCTTCACATAACCTGCTGAATTAAGTTTTATTTATTTATTTTATTATGAATTAATTACAAAGGTTGAACGTCAAACAGTTTACAGTCATATAGGTCTGTGCGATACAACAAAAAATAAAAATCTCGATATTTTTACCTAAAGTTTGACTACTTCACAATTTCGATTTCTTTTTGTGTAACTACACTTTTTTTTAATTCTGACAACATGACTGAACATTTCTTTATTAGTAAGTTAACCAAAAATCATCTTTTTAAGGACATTAGCTTTTTAATTATTGCTACTGCTATTGGTGCAATAACAATTTATTAAAAATTTTTAAAATTAAAATTTTAAAATTACTCACGATTCCTCAATTTAAGAAAAATATATATTGTCTTAAAATGCTAATTTGAATTAATCTAAAAAAAATCTGAAAAAATCCCAGCCACTGTAATTGAACATTTGGTTGACTGATTAATTTGTTACATTTTTTTGTTGCTTAAAAGCCTAGCCATTATTAGTCGAACTATAAGTTGATTATTTTTGGTGGGATCGTCACACACACAGCACTTGACTCACCTTTTCCTCCACTATGTCATACACAAGCTCACCCTCACTGTAAAAAGACAAAACACATCAGATTATACACACATGTAATTGGAATAACATGTAAATACAAGGTTTACTCTTTTTACTCCAAAGTTAAATTTAAGCATTTTCCAGGTTCATTTTCAAACTTTTTTTTCCAAACACATAGAGATGTAACGATTTACCATGAGTCGGTTGAAAATCGCTTCAAATATGTGACGATTCAAACCGGTAGAAATGTTGAAAGAATTGAGATACATTTTTTGAACAGAAAAATGCCGTTTACAGCCAACTGTAAATGTGCAAAGACCTCAGCTTTCGCCAGAAAACATAGATATGCTGATATTTCTTTTTTAAATTTAAAATTCCAGCACAGTTACTGTTTTAGTTATTTATATTATTGAGTCTTCTTTAATTTGTATTATTATTATTATATAAAAATAACATTATTATTAAAAAAAAATTAAAGGGCTCTTCACCTTTAATTTGTTTCAAATAATTTTGTTAAAAAATCGTGACTAAATCGTGAATCGTGAGATTAGTATCATGAATTGTATCGAATCGAGAGTCAGGTGAATCGTTACATCCCTACAAACACATAATTACATATTTTCACACTTCATCACAATATAATCAAATGTTATTTGTTATAATTATACTCCACACCACTATACTATGGAATACTAAAAGGAAAAACTGTGATGACGTGTTCGGTCCAAGCCCAACAATGAATTACTATAAGTCACTCTCTTAAATATGATTTACTCACATCCTAATTGTGTCAAATTCCATCTTAAATGTATCTATATTTTAATTTATACAACAGTTCTGTCTAGTTCTTGAATCTGATTGGCTGATAACCATGTGATATTCTGCAAATAACAGCACTCGTAACACCTCTTCGCCCTCGTGTATTACTCCGCCCACATACAGCGACAAGCTGAGGACACTCCACAGTTTGACCAATGTTGCAGCTGTTTGACAACATACTGTACTTTTGAGGCTTTTTTTAGGCGAAAATGTAGTTGTTTAGATTGCAACTATGCAGTGTATTTATAAGGATGGTGCCTATTTTTAAATATGTATAATTTCTGAGCAGTGCAGAATTCAGTGCATAGGCCACTATCAGACTGTCTGAGCAGACCAAAGAAAGTGACAGTTGATATTCCGCCACAAGATGGCGACAGGGACTGCATAATAAGTCCTTAGGGGAGAAAAACAGCATTTTCTCAACACAAGTTTCAAACTACAGCAGATCAAATCATTATAAATCAGTGTTGCGTGTGGCGTTCACTCCTGCCCTTAATTATTACTTCCAATTGATCTTGTTTGTCTTTTTCCCTTTTCAGTTTTCTATTGGTTGATTTGGTGGCGTCAGGCCTTAAAAACAGACGGAAGCGGACTTCTCGCGATCCTTCATTCCTCCACGCCACCACAGTTTTTGATGGCTTTATTGTTGTGTTCTCCTTTATGCTTTTATTTTGATATTTGTTTGGAGTGGGAAGCTCCAACCCGCTTTAGGTTTGTTTTGTTGTTATTATGTTGTTGGGCTCCCCATCTCTTGTCATTTTGGATTGCTTTGCTGGTTATGTTATGTTAATAAATAATTTAGCTAGAGCACTTTGGCCTTTGTTTATTTATGTCTTTGGTTCACGAGTCGTATTTAAATTAGGGACCGTAACAATCAGGTAAGTGACATTCTAAGTCGATCCCTCCCTTTTGTGTTTTGGAGTGCTGTATTTACACCACAGAAACTGGTAGTGTTTGCTTTGCTCTGGTATTTTGGGGTTAATTATTATGAAATCCTGATTGCAACAGAGAAATACTGGAAAATCTCTAGATTTATGGCATTTCATGCCATTCAGCCTTATAATCGTAAAATGTGAGCAAAAATTACCTGTTTTGTCATCACTTTAGACATTACGTTAGAGAATCATTCAAATACTACCTAAAGTGATGTTGAAGTAGCAACGGTTTCTGCTGTTCTGACGTCAGCTGCAGATGTGAATGAATGGTGGAAGAAAGTAGTTTCTCATACAAAAGGATTTTTGAGACTATCCGTGTTGACTTTCTTTTTTTCATATACACGATTTATACAACCGTCGAACTGTTGTATAAATACAATATCACACTCGTAGCAGTGCAATATTGCTGTATATCAGCACTGGTGGGGGCACTAGGACACTCGGCGTGCGGCCTCGGGCCAATGCACACCTTCCACCAGAGCAGATATACAGCCATATCGCACTGCTACACGTGTGCTATTGCTCATTTCATGCGTTATTCACTCGTGACATGCTATTTCCATGAACTTTGTTTTCATTTTTTGCAAAAATCAGTTTAAATATTTAGTAAAATCAATAATTACGTAAGCAACACAAATATATTTTCAAGCAGTTTGAAGCATGTTATACAAAAAAACAAAGCATTTTGCACACCTTGAAAATTTTAGATTAAAACTGAAGCGTTTTCAAGGGTTTCCCGTACCTGTTCGAACCCTGTAAATAACAATTTTAAGCACTAATCACATATAACTAAAGGGACAAAAATGCTAACTAAAAAAAAAGAAGTTACTGTTGGGAAAATATATTTTTTAATTATTTTTGTCTCTTTTTATTTTCATCAAACAATTATTGGTATTGGTCATTTAATGGCCATATATTAACTGAACTTCTACTGTTGTGTGTGAGATGCTGTGCATAGTAATTAGCACTTTTGCAGAAGTAAATAAATGCTGGTCCAAAATTTAATTCAGCTCTGCAGAAACTTCCTGTCTGAGGAAAGGTGTTAAAACTGAACACAGAGCACAGCAAGTTTTATGCTTTTATTGTTGTGCAGAGAATTCATAGAAAAAGAGGACTTATGTCTGAGGTGAGGCCAATGGAGGACTGGACAATGATTGACAAATGACGAATTTCACTAAACTCCACCTGTTAATATCAGCTGCCTATATATGTCGAAGTCAGGAAAAGAAAGTTGTTGCGCACCTCCTTAATGTAACTTTTGCATTGCATTGAGGATAACAGAATTCTGTGAATAGAATTATTCATTTGTATCCAATAAATTGTTATGATTTTTGACACTAAAGAAAAACCTCTCCTGACCTTTTTCTGGAACACGCATGGAATTGATTAATATTCCAACATTACAAATAACAACAATAATAAAGTAATAATAAAGTAGTCAGATTACACAGTACAGTCAGAGATTTATTTCTCCTATTTACAGTACGTCTCAAACAGCTACTAAAGTCTGCTCGCTCTTCATATAACTTGATGGCCAGAGAGGGAGCAAAACCATAACCAATAAATCAAACTCTGCTTTCTGCTACTGACGTCATATTGCGGTTCCTCGCATGTGTGGTACTGAAAAAGGAATGAGTTTGTTCCACAGGAAGTGCATGGCTGGATAAATAAACATAACTATTGGAAATGACAGCTCTGTGACCTGAACCCATGAAACTGCTCAAAGTGTGAGATCTTAGTCAGCTACACAAACAGGAAATGACTGTTTTCATGGCAGACATTTTGGATCTGATCTGGGATATTCATGAGGTAACCTGGGGAAGTCGTGACATGACATCGTGGCTGTGTTCCAAACCCTAGTGAGCTTCCTTTTTGTCAACACTGGTAGCTTCCTTTCTAAAGCTGCATTGTGGGGGAAATAAATTATTAATCTGCTGCAAATTTGTTAAGTTAAAGAATAAGTTCATGATTAAGTTTAATGTAAGTTTACAAGCGGCATGGTGGCTCAGTGGTTAGCACTGTCCCCTAACAGCAAGAAGATCGCTGGTTTGAGTCCTGGTTCGAGTTCAAGCTGGGTCATGCCTTTATTTAGAGTGCATGTTCTCCCCTTGTTTGCATGGGTTTCCTCTTGGTGCTCTAGTTCCCCCACAGTCCAAAGACATGCGCTATATGTGAATTAGATTAACTAAATTGACCATAAGGTATGAGTGTGTGTGAATGCGAGAGTGTATGTGTGTTTCCGAGTAGACCTTAGATTAGGCCCAAAAAATAAAACCCGAGCCCGATTTAAACCCAACTAATTTTAATACCTGGATCATAACAAAAAAAGACATTGAAGGCTGACTATCATCCTTTCTGCCATGGAAAGCCTGCTTCATGTGTCTGTTAATTGTAGAAAATCCTGTTTTTTTGCTATCACCTGCACGCACGAGAAGTGTGAGCAGCGCATATTTTTTTGGGCTGGAATTCAGCACTGGGTCTATTTTTGCCGCTGCTCGCGCTCAGTTAAAGGGACAGTGCACATTGAATGAAGTAAAAAGTAGCAATTTTACCCAATGAATGCATCAATAAGATCCAATTAATTTTATGCACTGTTTCTGCTCTACATACGCGCTGCGCATGCGCTGGTGAATGTGTGCCAGTGGTGGAGATGCTGTTACAGGAAATACAGTGTTTCTGCGCATGATACGTGTTGCAAATTGTGCAACCACACGTCTTGCTTGGGCCAACTTTGCTAAAATATTCATATAATATGTCAAATTATGGCATAGCTTTCCACCCAATTAGGCTAATTAAGTAATGACTAAAAAACACAAATGCTTGATCACGGCCCAGCCCGAAGATAGTGGCAGAAAATATTGGCCCGACCCGGCGTGCTCTGGCAGAGAATCTAAACTCTATTTCCCAGTACTGAGCTGCAGCTGAAAGGGCATCCGCTGTGTAAAACATACCCTGGAATAGTTGCCTTTTCATTCCACTGTGGTGACCTCTGATTGATCAGTGTACAGTGTAATTACTGACCCGTTGGTTAATATGGTATTTTAAGTTAAAATACCATATTAAGATACTTAAAATAATATTAATTATTATCATTATTATTTATTTAAACAATAATAAATAATAAAAACACAATAATAAAATAAAGCAAAACACAAAAACAAAACACGAACAAATTAAAAGCAAAAAAAATAAATAAAATAAATCGAGCAAAGAAAAACATAAAACCCCAAGCAAAGAACAAAGCAATAAAAGCATAAAAACATAACAAAAGGAACAAAAAAACAAACAAATATGGAACTAAAGAAAAAACAAAACAACAAAAAAAGATTCAAATACAGATAATAAAAAAATATTTATTAAAAATGAAACAACATGGTGAAAAAAGTATGTAAGTAAAAGTTTGTAACACAAAGCGAAAGAAAAAAAGGACAAAGCAAACCAATCATACACTTTTAAGATAAAATAAATATAGATCAATACTAAATGACTACCTTAATGGCAAATGTTTACATGTACAGTATTTATATTTGATACAATATTTGCAAACATGCGTAGTGTACTGGTCGGCGTTACTGTTTCTTGTCCTGTCTTGGCTTATTTGCACTAAATGTTGCACAAACTACACTCTTACTCTTATTTTTTATTTTAGTTTATTGTATCTTATTTTATTTCATTCTTCTAAATTTTTATAGTAGTGCACAGTCCTGTGTCATGTTGTCAATTTATGTTGTTTGATGTAGCACCTTGGTCCTGGAGGAACATTGCTTCGTTTCACTGTTTACTGCACTGTATATTGTTGAAATGACAATAAAGCCAACTTGCCTTGACTTGACTTAATAAGATACAAAATTTATAAACAAAAAAGTGAAAATCAAAGCACCATCCAAGAAAATAAATTGATGATTTTGTTAGCAAAAAACTTTGTTGACAACCTTTTTTAGATTCTAAAAGTAACTCTAACAGCAGCTAACACTGTTGACAAAAAAGAGACTAAAACAGTAAAAAAGATCAAAAGTAACCAAGATACATTTTTTGTTATAATAAAGTGCAATGCGCTGTTCATTTATTAGATGAGTGCATCAGAGGGTGCCCATTCATAGTTTTCAGTCATGTGTCTGGCACAGTTTGCTGTCAAGTTTTGATTTGTTTTAAGCCATAGGGCTGTTCAACAGTCAAGTCGAACCCAGCTCCTTAGGTGCTTTTCTCTGGCTCCTCAAGTAGCCTAGTGTGAAAAGACATCCCTACAATTAAATTAATTTAGTCAGACAATGGGCCCTAGAGTTATGAAATGAGTCACAGTTATAAAATGCTGCAGAGCAGAGAACTCTCCCGTAAGACATGCAGACTTTTTTTTTGTTTACTTCAATCCTCAGTTTATTTAGCCATTTACTTATGTGAATCTTTGTCTTCATGTGTGTGTCGATATTTTCAAACATGAATGTCATTACAACATACAATTTGTAAATAATAAGTGACAAAAGTCAAATAATATGAAGTTAAAAGATTTTTTTGTGTGCAATTACAGCAGGAAAAAAGTATTGAACATGTCACTAAATGAAATGATGCAGGGAAACAGTATTGAACACAAGAAGAAAGGGAGGTGTATAAAGGCAGCAAAAGCCCAGACAGCAGCTGAAATTTCTCAGTAGTTCTTCAGCAACCCTCTGCCCTTCGTCAGTGTAAATTAATATTACCTGCTTCAGTCCAACATCTATATTAGCAGGATGATGAAGATACAACCAGAGTGAACATTTCAGCAAGACAATGATCCAAAAACACAAAACACAAGCTAAGGAAACTCAAATGGTTTCAGAGAAAGAAAACCAAGCTGTGGAATGGCCCAGCTAATCACCTGACTTGAATCCAACAGAAAATACAAAAATAAAGATCAGATTTGATGGACGAGACCGACAGAACCATCAAGATTTTTACACTGTTGAATTTTTTCAAAGAAATTACATCTGAGCAATACATGTCACTTCATTACCCATTTGAGAGGTGTCTTTAAGCTGCCATCACAAAAAAAGGCTTTTATATAAAGTATTAAATAAGTTTCAGTTCTTTCTCCTTGTGTCATTTCATTTTTGTTACACATTTTTTTCAATTTTTTTTGTTTTGTTGTATTTTTGTTTGTATTGTTTGGGTTTTTACCAAAATCTGGTTCCATGTCAACAGCTCCTTTAGAAATATTATTCCCAGAAACAACATGACATATTTAATACTTATTTTCCCTGCTGTAAGTCCCTAATCAATCATGCTGTACTCTGGCCACCGTTGATAACCAATGTGTCTAAAAGAATGTAGTTTTGGACAGAGTAGATTGATTGTATGACTAATATCTAATATTCTTATAGCTAATATGTCAATTTTAATTGACTCAAACTAGACTAAAATTCTGTGAATTTTAATCAACTCAAAACTAGACCAAATAATGATTCTGATGACTAAAATATGGCAAACTAAATAACAATTTTGTCAAAAGACTAGGGAAAATTTTGCTGTCAAAACAAAACAAAACATAATAAAACATATAAAAAAACAAAACACAAGACAAAAAACAGAACACAGAACAAAACAACAAAAAACAAAACAAAAAACAAAACAAAACGCATAACAAAACAAAACAAACAACAGAACAAAACAAAACAAAATGCATAACAAAACAAAACAAACAACAGAACAAAACAAAACAAAATACACAAACAAAACACAAAAACACATAACAAAACAAAACAAAAAACAGAACAAAATAAAACACACAAACAAAACAAAAATATTTACCAAAACCAAAGCTAAAGCAAACTAAACAAAATTAAAAAAATAAAATACTAAAAAAAGAACTTGATTGACAAAGACACAAAAAAGAACAAAAATAAATTAAAGAATAAAAAGCCAAACTTGCTCTCTCTCCCGCACGCACGCACGCACGCACGCACGCACGCACACACACACACACACACCTTCCAAGCGCAAAGCAAAAAATGTCTGTGTTGCTAAATCAGCTCTGTCTCTGATTTGCTTCCACTTTGTAGTACTTTTCCAGTTTGTAACTCATTGCTTCATCTTTTTCAGCATTTTCTCTCTCCTGCCTGCCATTTCTCTTCCCCTACAATTACAGAGCCCTGATCTGCCAGACACATGTGGCACCCTATAAATATCACATAGTGCACTGCTGTTTAAGGGGCCTTGGTAAACCACAAACCTCCCTGCCAAGAGGACCAGAAAACAGGAGAGGGAAATGGAACAGACCAACACCAAGACAAGACTCTGAGTTCTTCCCTATACCTGTGTCTAATGTGTAAAATAAAATTAATAAATAAAAAATGCAAGTTTCTTACTGTAGGAATCCAAAACGATCCACTGCTTTATACAGTTCAAAATTGGCCTCCTCCCACGGCTCCACCTCCGCTTTTTCTTTACCCTGAAAACACAAATAACATCAGCTGAGGGATCATTTTAGTGTGTGCGTGTGTGTGAGTGTGTGTGTGTGTGTGTGTGTGTGTGTGTGTGTGTGTGTGTAGTTGCTGAAGGCTCAAAAGTGTTTGGCTCCAATGATCTGTGAATTTGTTGTTCATACATATTTAAGGCAGGTAATGAGGGGTGGGCTGAATGTGGACAGCTTCAGTACTCCACAAAAATAAACTATACAAACTATAGAGAGAGAAGGCGCGTCAGGTTGAAAAAAAAAAACCCTTTAGTATAAACAGTGTTTATTAGAAACACTGGGCCGTGTTCTAACAGTTTTTCTAATGTTAACCTTATTCAGAGCTGAACAGAGTAGAGACAACATATAAAGTTAGTTTCGTAACCCGTTTTCCACTTTGATATACAAGGATTCACTATAAACCTGTCTCATTTGCCCAGTTAGCATGGTTCGTTTGGCATATGTTAATCCTGCAATCGAGCTTGGATCCACGCCAAATCAATCGGTCCAAGATAATCTAAATGAGGTGGTCTCGGCTCGATTGAAATGAACTCTGACCTGCTCCAGAGTTCATTTCAATCGAGCCGAGACCACCTTATTCAGATGATCTTGAGCTCGATGGTCGTAAGAAAGCCAAACGATCCAAAGGGCTAACGAACCAGGCTATATCACAGTGTATTATGGTTGTGTAATATCCACATATACAGCTATATGAAGAGAGAAATATGAGTAGGGTGGTATACCTCTGACTAAACCACGCCTGGGCGCAATTCGAAGCACTCACACTTGTCAAACGAACCACGAAATGGGGGTCAAATGCACCCAGGCACAGTTCGGATAGCCTAGTGTGAGTGCACTCTAAAACACTACCTACACTGTAAACCACAGGTGTCAAATCCAGTTCCTGGAAGGCCGCAGCGCTGCACAGTTTAGTTCCAACCCTAATTAAACACACCTGATCAGACTAATTGAGTCCCTCAGTTTTCTTTAAAACCTACAGGTAAGTGTGTTGAAGCAGGGTTGGAACTGAACTGTGCAGAGCTGTGGCCCTCCAGGAACTGGATTTGACACCTGTGCTGTAAACAACTCTTGCTGCCTCAAATTATTTAGTTGAATCAAATGAACTTTTCTAGTCACCACAATGCACTCATCTAATTAATCAAACAGAGTAAAAACATCAAGTTAAACTTTGTATAACTTATCAAATTTCATTGAAGCCTGATTAACTATTTGAATAAGTCAAAGCACCACAAAAAATGTTGTCTAGAATTTCTTTCATTATATTTTTAGTGTATGAATGAGTGAAAACCTCAGATGTTAGCATTTATTTTCAGCTCTGGGTTCACCTTTCGGCTGCTCCAGCCAATAGCAGCACAGCAACTACTGGGGAGGCGGGGATAAAGATAGTAAGGCCCCATTTGGTAAAACTTTACAACCAATGCATAAAATAAATGTCATTTATCACACATGTTTGCGATGTGAATATTGCATATACTATTATTGCAATAACAATAACTTTATGATAAATTGTGCAGCCCTAGTCTAATATGAACGGTCAGAATAACCACTGGGGCCATTGTAGCAGTTAACAGATTCTGGCGGCTCCAGAGTTAATAGAATTGAGAAGCCTGGAGAATGAAAATAAGAAAAATGTATTGACAGGAGTGATTTAAAAAAAGTATAAAGAAAATTGAAACTCAGACACAAAATATGAGAAAAGCCATACCAAGGGCACGCACAGTCATTTATCAGTGTCTCTGCTTCTCGTGTGTCACTGGCATAAATCTACTGTGGGATATGATAATCTGATAGCATGTCACCGTGACACGCATGGTTGTGGACAATATTTCGGCTTGTGACAAACACCAAGGACACTTCTCTCCTCCTCTGCTTTCTCTCATGACTCTCCTCAGCCATTTACTCCCCCAGTATTGACTTTGCAAAAACAATATTGCAGGCAATAGCATGTTTGCATTTGTGTTTTATGATATTTGAGTAACATCTGACATTTAAACAATGAGGGAGCATTAAATGGCATCAGTACTTGGGCATATTCACACTTCCCTTCTTTCACTTCCTTATGTGGTAATACAATGAAACACCTGAGACTGCAGTGGCAGGAGTTGTAGATGTGCTGTTTTGATGGATTTTGCTTTAAAGAGGGTTTATTTATAAACATTATCTCAAAGAGGAATGTTTTGAGATTGTAGTGTAACTGTTGTGTCAGCACATAAAATAATAACTGTTGTGTCAGCACATAAATAAAAACATTAAAAAGCTTGTTGAATACCATAGCAAATCATTGAAACATTCATTTGAATTAATGAATGAATGAATGAATGAATTAAATAAATCTGGAAGTTTTTCAGCCAATAACTTTTTTGATAATAAAAATGACTATGAAATGATTATGTGTTGGTAATTCCCAGAAATTTGTGGAAAATTTTGCAACAAAATATATATATATAAATGATAAAAAATATAATTATAATAATATGGTAAACATATATGGTATTTATATTAAGGGTGTAATGATACGCGTATTCGTATTGAAACATTCGGTACGGTACGCATTACAAACCTAACGATTCGATTCGATTCAGACTAACATCTAAAAAGATAAAAGAGAATAAGTGCAAAATATAATGTTTTCAGAATATATATATATATATATATATATATATATATATATATATATATATATATATATATATATACACAGGGCTTGACATTAACTTTTTTGATCACCAGCCACTGTGGCTAGTAGTTTTTCAACATTACTAGCCACTTGCCATTTTCACTAGCCACAATTTTATTGTTGGGAAAATATATTTTATACACATAAATATGACATATATGGTATTTATATTAAGGGTGTAATGATACGCGTATTCGTATTGAAACATTCGGTACGGTACGCATTACAAACCTAACGATTCGATTCGATTCAGACTAACATCTAAAAAGATAAAAGAGAATAAGTGCAAAATATAATGTTTTCAGAATATATATATATATATATATATATATATATATATATATATATATATATATATATATATATATATATATATATATATATATATATATATATATATACAGGGCTTGACATTAACTTTTTTGATCACCAGCCACTGTGGCTAGTAGTTTTTCAACATTACTAGCCACTTGCCATTTTCACTAGCCACAATTTTATTGTTGGGAAAATATATTTTATACACATAAATATGACTTTGGCATGCTAAAATGACTTGATTTAGATTTTGAAATCTACCCACACTTGCCGGGTGTTAATGTAAAGCCCTGTGTGTGTATATATATATATATATATATATATATATATATATATATATATATATATATATATATATATATATATATATACATACATACATACACACAGTTGAAGTCTGTGTGAATTTGAATTATTGAATTATTAGCCCGCTGTATTATTTGCCCCACTGTTTGTTTGTTTTTTTACCCAATTTCTGTTTAACAAGATTTTCTTTCATCACATTTCTAAACATAATAGTTTTAATAACTCATCTCTAATAACTGATTTATTTTATCTTTGCCATTATGACAGTAAATAATATTTTACTAGATATTTTTCAAGACACATCTACACAGCTTAAAGTGACATTTAAAGGTTTAACTAGGTTAATTAGGTTAACTAGGCAGGTTAGGGTAATTAGGCAAGTTATTGGTATAACGATTATTTGTTCTGTAGACTATCGAGAAAAAAATATATAGCTTAAAGGGGCTAATCATTTTGACCTTAAAATGGTGCTTTTATTTTGGCCGAAACAAAACAAACAAAAAAAAGACTTTCTCCAAAAGAAAAAATATTATCAGACACACTGTGAAAATTTCCTTGCTCTGTTAAACATCATTTGGTAAATATTTGAAAAAAGAAACAAAGGGGGCTAATAATTCTGACTTGAACTGTATATGTCTTATTTTTACCATATAAGGAAGCCTACTATGTTAGATTTGCATTCTTCATGACACAAATCATGGTTAGTGTCATAGCATGAAACGCACAAAATGCCCTATTTGCGCCGTGTGTCATTCACTCGATTTGGCCCACAAGATGTCTAATCCATATCTGCCAACACTCCTGTTTTTTCCGGGAGTCTCCCGTATTTCAGACCCCTCTCCTGCCACCCTACCATTTTGTTATTTCTCAAGGAAAACTCTTGTAATTTCACTAAATGGTCTACAATCTAATTGCATCTTTGCATTGACTTCTTGACGTCTGCTTGCTGCATAGGCTGCAAAACAATTCTTCCCCACTTTCATGTAATGTTAGGATTGTGAGAGGGCAGGTGAGACCTCATTTTTCGAGAGACACCCAAATACATCACGTGCGCTGCGTATACAATGTCTATAAGTAACAGAAAACACTTAATTGCAATCTGAAAAAAAATATTATTTGATTTCATGGTTTAGAATTTGATGTTTTATGAGATTTTTTAAATTTTTTGCAATTATTTTGAGTTTAAATTTAGAATTTTGCAAGATTGCAGACAAACTTGACTTTTTGTTGATTTTGAATTGGATTCAGTGATCACAAAATCTTGAAAAACTAGGGGGTCAGATGAACATCAGTCTGTTTGTCAAATGAAGTTATCATATGGCTTTTAGGACAAAATTGAATATTCTGAAGTAATTCCAATGTTACATGTGAATGAAATAACAGGAACAAAAAGGAAAAAAAAAGTAAACCAGCAAAATAAATAATCATTTAAATAAAATTAACCAAGCAAAAGCCTTGAACAAACAAACAAAATAAAACTAAAAATTCTTTTTTTTAAATATTGGAAACTGGTAACAAATGACTTCCATTGATTTTTTATATTTTCCTTTTTCTTGCCTACTATGGATGTCAATAGCTGCTATCTAAAATTCTTCAAAATATCTTCTTCTGTGTTCAAAAGAAAAAAATAAATAATTCAAAACGTTTGAAACCACATGAGGGTGAGAAAATGGTGAGAAAAGATTTGGGTGAACTATATCTTGAGTCTTCAGAACAAAAAACAACAAAAAAACTGTTTTTTAAAACAAACTAACACAAAACAGTACAGTAAGTCTTCAGAGGAAAAAAATAAAACAAACAGAGAACAAAAAATTCTAAATAAAACTAAACATTAAACAAACAAAACCCTTAAAAACAAATAGCCAAATTAGTTTTCAAAACAAACTGTCATAAATCAAAGTCAAGTAAGTCTTCAGACAAAAAAGATAAGCAGAAAACCAAAAAGTTCAAACAAAACTAAACATTCAACAAACAAACAAACAAACAATACCCTTAAAAAACAAACACAATTAGTTTTCAAAACAAACTATCATAAATTAAAAGTCAAGTAAGTCTTCAGACAAAAAGAAAAACAGAAAACAAAAAAGTCAAAATAAAAGTGAACTAACAAATAAACTAACAAAACCTTTAACAACAAACAGCCAAAATTAGTTTTCAAAACAGAAAACAAAAGACTAGCCTTCAGAACAAACAAAAAACATTCAAATAAAATAAATAATAAACAACAACCAAGTTAGTCTTCATCAACAAAGAAAAAAGACAAACAGCTGAAAAAAAATCTTAGTAAAAAAGAAGAAGAAAATAACAATCAAAATGTAGTACAGCATGCGTGTTGTGCTCTCTGAGTCAAGAGTACAATCCCAGTGTAGGAGAGCTTATCACAATCCAATTAACACACACGTTACGGAATTACAGTCCCCTAATGAGAGCTCAGATTACACTCAATTTAGCCTATCAATTTACAAACCGGACACACATGAGAGACTTTATGGCGGAAAATAACGAGACCTTTTAAACGCCAACGCACAATACTCTTATCAAGATGGCAAAGTCAAAGCCAACTTCATATTTATTACCAGAAAATCATTCATGTATTATCGAATCGAGATTTTAAGAACCCCTGGTTTAGGCACTGGTCCTGTTTTAAACATATTGATTTGGCAGCAGATTTGAGAAAAAAAAAATACCCTGCTCTGATTAGAATAGAGAATAATTGAGATGAAAACAAGAACATCAATTGTGACATTTGCGGCTTGTAAATTATGACAAATCTGATGGGATGGGAGAATGTATTAGATCCAATTGTTTTGGAAGGGTATTTGGCTGATAAATGAATGGCAGCTATCTTCTCTCACCTTGTCATATTTGGCGAGTATCTCAGCTCGCTCCTGTTCCAACTTCACTGCAGCATCTTGCTCGGAATCAGACGCTGGAAAGAGAAACAGACACCAATTAGCTGCAATTTTCACCATCCACTATGCGAATCTGCTCTAATAAGTGTGGCTTTCAGAAATTAATACACAGGAACGGTGGACTTTTGTCCCCACACACACACACACACACACACGCGCACACGCACACGCACACACACACACACACACACACACACACATTTTCTCTATTCTATCAGCTCGAGCATAGCAACAAGTGGCTGTTCAAATAGGTCTGAGCCAGTCTGTGGCTCTCAAGGGCAAACTGCGTCATTCACGGCTAAAGCAAACATTCTGAGGCTGCTTTTATAGGAAAGATCTGGAATCAATATGGTCTCTATAAAGTGCATGTCTACATGATGTACAGCAAATAATGTGGATGCTTCCTTTAGTTATTGTAAAAATGTGCGAAATTGGAGGCAGAGTTGTAAAAAAAACATACACTGAACGCATTCTTGATAAACAAATATGGAGTCCGCTTTAGAAAACCAGCCAAAATGCGAAGACGTGAAGAAAAGGGAGGACAATAGGAATTTAAAACACTTCCTGTGAAAATAAATGGAAGTGAAATAATTCATGGGATGATGTTCATTAATTTTGAAGGTCAGATTACATGTCTTTTTGGTTTGCGAGGGAGGTAAAGTAATAAAATCAGATAAGAAGATAAAGCTAAAAATACGCAACTCCACATTTGTTAAAGAGCGTTTGGCACAGATATCTCTTGATTTCAGTCACAAACACACCGAAATAACAACATAATGGTAGTATCATTAATAATCTGTTCAGATCAAACATCACTCTAACTCTTGTCATGACTTCGTAAACCTGGTGGCTATTTTGGGATACAATTACTATACTATATTTTGGGATTTGATGAAATGCAGTTCAAATGTAGTTCAGAACATTAGTCACATGACTACAATGATAAAAAAAGCCTTGGAGGGAAAGAATGACAAAAAAAAAGCTTGCTAAAAGGACAGTTCACTCAAAAATTAAACAATGTCATCATTTATTCACTCTCAGGTTGTTTCAACCCTGGTTTATCTTTTCTTTCTGCTTAACACAAAAGCTAATTTTGTTTGGCCATACCATGAAAATAACTGGTTCTCAAAATTGCTAAGTCTCAAAAATTGTTTAACCCCTTAACTGTTAACATCTCAGAAGTGGGACCTTTTTTTTAAAAAAAATTTTTTATTAGCATTTTATTTATTAACTTATTTTAACAAACTATATAGAATATGCATGTCATGTAAGATTGTGAATGTGAACTCTTAATAAAACAATGAATTTTCATTTTGCACAATCTCTTTAATATCTCACATGTACATATGAAAATAAATGTTGTTAATACACTGTAAAAAACACTGGGCTCCACAAAATTCCTTCATGTTTTCCCAACACAATTTGATTAAGTTAACTTAAATGTTTTTACAAATTTAGGTGGTTTGGGCATAAAACAATTCAGTTGTCCCTTAAAAAAATGTAAGAATGGTGTTGGTTTAAGTCATGTTAAATAGGTAGATTGAAGAAGCAGCAAAAGTTATTTTTTAATGTGTGTGTTTTTGTCTCCAAAAAATACACACTGCACATAAACTCTCAAAATCAAACTGCCGTGTTCCATTAAATATATTTTAGTTTTATACAAATTCAATTTCTTGTGTTGTCATTTTTTTTGGACCTTATTTTATTTTATTTTAAGGGCTGTAGCTAATTGCAATGTCTTAAATCGCGATTGCGATTCAATTTTGATTAATTGCACAGATCTTTTTTCAGCAATCAAAAAAGCTTGTCTAATTTCCCAATCATGCTATATAAAAATCAACTTATATAATTTAGCAATTACATTTGACCAATTTTGCACTGTATGCAAATATTTTTGTTAGCATTGCTCTTTTTACTTCTGTTTTATATATGTAAAAACTGTGATTAATCCTCAAAGCTGTATTAATAATAACTATATTATTAGCACTACTTATAAAAATATTTAGAAAAACATTCTACTGCACACTAGTAATAATTACTACTAATTAACTAAATTTTCATTAATTTTTTTCGAAAAAATGTCTGTTTACACGATATGACTATAGTCTATTTAAGAATAAAATGGTAAAAAATTTTCTTTTAATCATTCATTTTCTTTTCGGCTTAGTCCCTTTATTATTCCGGGGTCCCCACAGCGGAATGAACCGCCAATTTATCTCATTTTTTGGTCAAGTTTTACGCAGCGGATGCCCTTCCAGCTCCAACCCATTTCTGGGAAATATTCATACACACTCATACACTACGGACAATTTAGCCCAATCAATTCACCTGTACCACATGTCTTTGGACTGTGGGAGAAACCGGAGCACCCGGAGAAAACCCACGCGAGCATAGGGAGAACATGCAAACTCCACACAGAAACGCCAACTGACCCAGCCGAGGCTCGAACCAGTGACCTACTTGCTGTGAGGCAACAGTACTACCTACTGTGCCACTGCGTTGCCGGTCAAAAATCGTATTTATTTAATTTTTTGCCAATGCACAAAGCAGTTTTCTATATTTTTACAATCTGAGAGATGAGGTTTTCAGTGAAAATTGACAGACGCTGTTGAGAAGGCTTAACTTTATCAAATCTTGGACATTTTCCTGTAGCAGAGCCAGAGCGAGATAAAAGAAAAGCATCTGTCTGAGGGCAATCCCTACCGGATCCCAGCCTGGACTTTGATGCTGTCTATAAAATGCATAGCAGCACAATCAAATGGAAACATTCCCCCCTGAACAGCTCTGTTGAGGGGATACTGATGTAGCTTTGGCTTTTCTGTGCTGTCGCTAGTGCACAAACACATCTATTTTTCACATGTAGCCGGCCAATGAAATTACAGCTATTGACGTGGAGCGGCCAATCGCTTCCTCTCCAGGAATTAGGTTAGCGCTGCCACTTCCTGTTTGGCTTGGCTCCCGCTCGGAGTGTATTTCGCAGGCAACACTTACTTACACAGGCTTCCACCAGCTTTCAGCCCTTGGGTCAAAGCCAGCCAGATTCTCCAAGCTGAATGAATAGGCTTTTAAAGCCAATGGAATTTTTATGGAAGGATAGTGTTTGCTTGTGCGTGAATGTGTGTGTGTGTGTGTTACAGATGCAAGTGAAGTGGATAAGTAAAGCACATGGTGTAGAAGAGATGCAATGAGACAAAATGAGAACATGAGAAGCCACTGAGTTTAATATTAGAGGACATGGAGTGGCTTGAGATGTGGTGACAATTAACAAGTGAAGATAAGAAGAGACAAGAAAGACAAAAAGACACCGTGAGAAGAGAAGAAAGAACCTGACAGATGAAATTATGACATAGAAACAGAAAATACAGAAATACAAAAGACAGAAGAAAGGCTCTTTTTACACCATAGGCTGGATAAATCTGTGGATGATGTCCATGATGTCATCTGTAAGTTTATAAAGAACTCAAAGTGAGCAGAGCCAATATCACCTTCTTAGAAGCATCTTTCTGCTGGCAAATTTAATAATAATAATAATAATAATAATAATAATAATAATAATAATAATAATAATAATAATAATAACAATAAAGATTTTTCTTAAATCTACACACTTTATTTAATGCGTCATGTTCGTATTCTGAGCACAAGTGTGTGATTATATACTTTATTGATAAAGTGTGTGCTAGGCATATACCTAAATTCAATAATTCAATATTTTGTGATAGTGTACATGTGCAATATTGATATCATGGGAACTTCAAAATACTCTGAATACTAGTAGGTATTCATATAACTAGTATTTAATCTTTTAGAGTGCTTTAAAAATATTCACATTGTATTTGCAGGGGTGTTCAGAACAGTGCTTGAAGACTTAATTGGTTATTAAGCTTCTTAAAGGTGCTGTATGTAAGTTTTTGAGTCTTCTAAAGCATACAAATACCATAAAATGTTTGCAGATATTAAAAAAAAACATGCCAAGTGAACATTCTTGTTTATCTAAAAAACAATGCTGAAGTCAGATATTCTGCTTTGAAAATTTTCCATGCCGGAACGCCGTCTCTGTTTTGGTTATTTTAACCAGCCCAATGGCAGTTTAGCCAATTATATTTTAGCTCCCTGGGTTGCCTTGGTGGAAAACAGCTTATTTTATTCATTCAGTCATGAAGGCTCTCAAAGTATGCATCGGTGACCGATATACGACCTCTGGTGGACAGTACCAGCCTCCGAAATGACACATATATTCAAAGTTCCACATGAGGTGGTTATTAATTAGCAAATAATATAAATATCACGAAGGTAAACATTAGGTGAGCAGGTTACATTGTAACCCTGTGTCCTAACAACACACAACTTGACGAGATTTGCAGCGATTAGCAATTTGGCTGTTTGCACCACACGAAACACGACAGAAATTTAAATACAGCCATTCAAAAGCACAGAACAGTGCACTCACTGCACTCCAACAAAATGGTAAGGTTTATAATGTAATTAACACATATTAAACTTTAATTTAACATTATTAAATGTACATGCTGAATCACTAATATTTGTTGGTCTGCGAGTCACAGTTCTAAAGTTTAATTTCAAATGGTTAATTTTACTTTCAAGAACATTTTATGCAATAAATGTCTAGTAAAATGGTGATCATTGCCATAGTTTTCTGTTGTTCAGCTGCAAGAAATAGAAGCTGTTTTTAAAATATCAATTTCAGGTGTTGGTTGGACAAAAACTCCTTTTAATATGGAAAATATTCCTTCTATCACATGTCGTTGCTTTTATTTAGACCACAACTTAAATCAGCCTTAAAATCAGCCTTTATGCTCGATAGTCAGGCTCGCTCCTGTTGATGCCCTGTCCACGTCAATCTGGCAACCTGCGCTTGCAATACCTAGTTCAACCACTGGGTATCAAACTTACATACTGCACCTTTAAAGGTCCCATGAAGTGCTTTGAAATGTGCATTTTTATTCGATGTTTGACGTAATCTCAACTGAAAAAAAAAAATGAAGGGTGGGACAAAGTAGCTCCTCCCCTTTTACAAAAACAGCCAATAGCGTTTTGTTTTTAACACAGCTCTGCCAGTGAGAGTGGTTGAGATCAAGCGCATCAAATGAAAAGCAAATGAGAGGCGCCTTGAAGGGGGCGGGACATGTCAGATACTAGAGAGCATTTCATTGGTCAGGATTTGATGAGAAACGGAAGTATGAGGTGAATTGGAAAAAAAATCATTGCAAGCGATGGATGTTTGTATCAGTTTAATATTTCTCACTCACTGTCACTGTTTTGGAGCACACTAGCTAATACATGTCTTTAAAACTAACAGACTGAAACTAACAAAGTGTTCAAACATGAACATCTTCACGTTAATCTGGCCAACTTAATGCTGAAAAATTAAGTGAGAATTCAATGACTAGGGCTATTGTGTGTTAACACTGTGCAGAAAGGCTCCAATAATTGTCATTTGTGCTCTGGGAGACTAGTGATGTCCTATAACCACAGAAGTGATTCAAAACTCTTACAAATTTTAGACTGCTGTAGGCTTCCGGATTTTTAATTCTAACCTGTCTTTGTAATGGAATAAGTTCTTTTTTTTCAGTTTTTCACAAAATAGACTTTTTGTTGAGCTGTCTTGGTCATTTTCAAAAAGCTGTTCAACTTGCATGGTATAACCATAGCTAAACACCCCTCAAATCCAGAACAATGAAGACTGCATTACTTCTGAAGCATTTATAAACTGTTCCAGAATTCTGATCTCTACTGTACATGGCTGGTGGTCTTAAAGCTCTGAGGTTTCCATGGCATATTAGCATTTGCTCAGCACCATGTTTCAGCTCAGCACTCTCGTTCATGCTCCATACATCAGTCTGACAGCTCATGCTGAGCGTATGTGAGCACAAGCATATTTAGAGATGAGCGAATGTTCTCTGTGGCCTCTGCGGCAGAGACGGCATGCACAGGAACGAGAAGCATTTCAATGCCTTCTTAATGGTCATTTGTCAGATTAACAGAGCTCATTTCAGTGAAGAAATCACAGCTCATCTTCCCAGACGATTTGTAGAGCTGAGCACAGACACTGGAATAAGCTGACTAGGAACGCAATTGGTTTGAATTATGAGGGGAAAAGCAGCAGAAATGTTATGAAATAAGAAACTCAAAGTAGCACATTGTTGATTTTTGCTTTTTTCTCTCCTGTATGGGATGCCAAAAAATTGCAACAAATGCAGTAATCAAAAATATAAGATGGATGATATATTACTTCCACTGGGGTTCTGAAGTGTATATGGATATTGTATTATACTATGAGGCCACTGGAACAGTAAAGCCATCAGTTTGAAAAAAAAAAGCTGACAAACAAAAAGGTAGAAAACTGAGATATGCAGAATGCTTCTGTTAAACAACTTGTAAGTTCTACAGGAACATATACACTACCTGACAAAATTCTTGTCATTGATCCCAGTAGTAAGAGCAACAAATATTAACTTGACTTTTAGTTGATCATTTGGAAAAGTGGCAGATTTTTCCAATGAACCATCTGTTGAACTGCATCCCAATCATCAACAATACTGCAGAAGACCTATTGGAACCCACATGGACCCAAGAATCTCAGAGAAATCAGTCAAGTTTGGTGAAGGAAAAATCATGGTTTGGGGTTACATTCAGTATGTTGGCGTGCGAGAGATCTGAATAGTGGATGGCATCATCAACAGCCTGAGGTATCAAGACATTTGTGCTGCCCATTACATTACAAACCACAGGAGAGGGCAAATTCTTCAGCAGGATAGCGCTCCTTCTCATACTTCAGCATCCACATCAAAGTTCCTGAAAGCAAAGAAGGTCAAGGTGCTCCAGGATTGGCCAGCCCAGTCACCAGACATGAACATTACTGAGCAGGTCTGGGGTAAGATGAAGGAGGTGGCATCGAAGATGAATCCAAAGAAGCCACTTCTAATACAAAATGATCAACAAGAAGTCAAGCAATTATTTGTTGTTCCTAAAACAAGACTTTTGTCAGGTAGTGTGATGTTGTTTCTTGGCACAAGTAAACTATTTCCAAATTTCTTCAAGTAGTAAGAAAGTGGAAACGTAGTATATCTGGGAATGCTGAATTCAAACTGAATGTGGAGGTACATAACTTCAACAGATGTAAAAAGAGTGTTACTCAAGTAGAAGTATAAATACTGAGTAAAATTTTTACTCCGCTAAATCAACAATTATTCCACTGATTAACTGTTATATATATGCACCTATCAATGATTATTAGGGAAATAGGGATGCTGTCTTCTGAATATAAAACACAGTGTGTGACACTAAACAACATCCCTGCGCAAAGGATTATGGAGACCCAAAGAGTACACCATTTTATCCCTCAAAATCCTCCATAACGAAGTGGCCTTCAAAAGTGGCACTTTGGAGCTCTTCTACCCAAGAGTTGTGAGTATTGAGTATTACACTATGAAAGGTTGATGCATTTACATGCAATTTGTACAGGGATGTGTACACGTAACATTCTGTAGTGCATTTAGTTATTGTTTAAGGCTGTTTAGTGATTTCAGTGATCATACAGTCAACATCCTTCATTTTTTTATCAGTGACATGCAATCTATTAACTTAATGCTGCATTTATAAAATATCTGTGTCCTGACATGGTTAAGTATGATGCAATTTAATTTCTATGTGCGTTTTGTTTGGACAGAATTTTTTCTACTAAGCCAAATCCGCATAGACAAAAACAAAAAAACAAAAAGTAAGATAGTGACAGCAGGTTGAAGGAAATAGTGGAGTAAAAGTACCAATACAGCACTAAAAATGTACTCAAGGGAACGTAAAAGAACACACTTTTAAAGCTACTTAGTAAATAAAATGAGAAAATGACTTAATTACAGTAATTTTAGTAATTGTAATTTGTTATTTTACACCACTGGTTCTGGTAATATTTGTGACATGAACTCACTTCCAAAAGAAAAATCATCAAACATGCCTGACCAACTTCATGGAATATTAAAACAAATTTCATTGGCAGAAAAAAAAAAAAAAAAAACATTTCAATCAAACTGGGCCTCAGCACAATTCTATTGGTTTGTTAGTAGAAAAGAAAAACAAAGTGAAGTGATCTAAAAAAGGAGTACTTTTGGATTGTGGGAAGTAAAGTTGTAAGAAGTAAAAAAGTACTTTTTTCCTGAAAAATATAATTAAAAGTATACATTTTTAAAATTAAACTCAAGTAAAAGTACAAATCCCCAAAAATAATGCTTAAGTACAGTAATTAAGTAGAAATTACCCTAGTATTTTACACGCCTGGACCTCAACTTTTACAAAATAAAATCTCATCAGTGACATGCATCTAAACAGTCTCTGGGTCAATGCGTGTAAAGATTTTAGACATCGACCTAGACACTTTTGATGCTTCCAAACAGTTTGCTGCAATTGAGGTAGTTTACTATGATGTGATATACCTTCTAAGTGCGATTTGATTGGACAGGAATCACAGAATTGACTTTTCTAATCCAGACAGACAAGAAATAATAAAGTTTGAAGGAAAGTAGTGGAGTAAAAGTACCAATACAGCATTAAAAATGTACTCAAGGAAGAGTAAAAGTACACATTTTCAAAACTACTTGGTAAATTACAATTCCTGAGAAAAACTACTCAATAACAGTAGTTAGAGCATATATAAAATGTTATTTACACCACTGACTGTGAGGCATGTGTTACTATGATTTCTTTCTTACATTAGAAAAAGGGAAAAATATTTTGCTGAAAATTAGATCAGTGATACAGAAATCTGATGAATATCAATTGCATAATTACTACTAAAAACTAAAACTAATTGCATGTTCACATCCGTAAAATTTACGGTAAAAAATGGCAGCTGTAATTGCCAGTATTTCACCATTAAAAATACAGTACAAACCGTAAAAGTAATTTCTCATTTTTACAGTAAACTACTGTATTTCATTAATTTATAAATGTAATATTTCTGTATTTTGAATGACCAAAATCTTCACATCTTTTGTTACACAGATAGACACGTTAACACAGCCATATGCAGGTGGTGATGAGAAAGTTACATAATAAACCAATGCTAATCACAAACAACTTTTCCCACAAGCAGAAAAGTGTATCAGCGTATAGAAGGTGCTCAGTGTCATTCACACAGCTACTAAACACCAGTATGGTAACACGCATAAAATTATAAAGTCATGAAATAAACATTGTTTATCAACATTATATGTAACATAAATCTCTAATGTACATAACTGATGGGGAAACAACTAAAAAGATCCATAGTAATGTCAACAAAAACACAAAAACTGATGTGACATGCAGGGAATTCTGGGAAAGTCAATTAACGGTTATTCGCCGTATATATTAAGGAAACATAATGTTAACCAGGTTACAGATTTTTACTGTAGCATTTTTACAGTGTTTTACCGTTGAAATCATGGCCATTTTTTACAGCGTATGCTTTAGAAAGTCATGAAAAAAAATTATATAAATATTCAAAATATAAATATATAAATATTAATATTCAAATATGAAAACCCATAATGTTGTGTAATTCCAGTAGTCTGACAATCATGTAGTGATGACATAAGCTAAGAAAAATCACTCTCTCTCTCTCTCTCTCTCTCTCTCTCACACACACACAGACACACACACAGACACACACACACAAAAACACTTGTTCTTCTGTTCCTTCTTTCTCTTTAGCATCTTTGCCCTCGCAGACAATTCCACTCAGACACAAGAGCGTCCAGCTTTCTGTCCTCCCCACACACACTAATGCTGACACTGTCTGACACCATTTAACAAAGACTCACACAGCTCTAAAGAGAAGTCAGTCAGGCAGACATTCCCCTTCTATTTTTACCAGCACTTTAGGAACTTATTTCTAATGTTTCCCTCTGATAAAAACTCCTCCTCACTTCCTGCATGGATTCACTCCTCTTTCTTTTGGTGCAAAAATAGGCAAAAGTTTCCTCAGACTGGTATTTTCAGTGGTGTGATGTCCATGAATGGTTTGGATCTTAACGACTTGAACACACACACAACCTGTTTAAAAGCGTCTGTCATTATGGCTCACTCGCACACTCCTACATGGGCGGCTTCTGGCCACAAACACAAACGGCAAGACATCATTTAAATCAAAGCCTCTGTATGTCAGCTGCAGACCACGGTTTAAAAGATGGATTGATCTGAATTCAAAAAGCTAAGTTTCTGAGAATAATCGCAACCCTGGTTATTGAAACTAAAGAAAAAAGCTTTGGTGTATTTCTAATCATGTCTAAGCAGCAAGATATTTGTTTTCTGGGTTAAACATTACATTTAGACTGTTTTTAAAGTAATTAGAATTAAAAAACTGCTAACTGATGAATAAATAAATGATTGATTTTTATTATTTATTAAATTTGTATATAATATTTAATAAATGCAATTAGTGTTCATAAAAAAGAAAACATCAATAAATGAATGCATTTATAAAGATTGTCTTTGGAGTTATACACATTCAAATTAAACAGCTTAAGCATCAATTACTGTAATTATTTAAATTCAGAGTTAAATTCAAATCATAGTGCCTGTTAAATGCTTTACATGTTAAACGCGCATAATTCAGTATTTAATACATTAATATGTAAATTTAATATAATAATATTTCGTTTATAATGAATTAATCATTTTAAATGTGATGCTTTACAATTTAACATTGAAATGCTGCAACGTGTTTGAATAGGCCAAACTTTACACTACATTTGATTTATTTATTTAAAACTCTGCAAGCTCCATTTTTTTAACATTAGTTAACGATTATGCTATTAACCATATTTAATTTTAACTTTCAAAGATGCCTTTTTTAAATATTATTTAAATGTAAACAAATTTAAAGCAAGCTTACATTAACAAAAATATTAAATATTGTAAATGTATTGTTCGTTGTTAGACTCGTTAAGACTCGGGCACAGTGGGATGTTTATTACATGGAATGACTGCAGACGTTTAGCACTTCATGACTTAACAAAAAGTAGGGGTGTCAATATTAATTGTTTCTTCGATGCACCGCGATGCAGACATGAACAATTCGGTATCGGTTCAGTAATAATAACCGGTTATTATGTACTGATGTTATTTATCACATATATGGTATATTGCGGTAGCTTATTATGGCGAGGGAGGAGACAGCGAGTAATTAAAATGCTCTAACTACTTAAAGCAGATAACTGTGCACAATTCACTGCTTGTGAGTTTGCTGGACAGCCTTTCACTGATAGGGATAGGCATGGGGCAGTATAAGTTTCTGACGGTATGATAACCTTGGATTAAAATATCAGGTTTTCACAGTATTGTGATTAATGCTCTAAAATATATTATTTTTAAATGTCTGGGTAAAAAAACTACAACTTACTAACAGACTTTTCCAAACTTCGGTATACCTTGAAAATGGTTATAGCATGCCTAGATAACATCAAAACCCAGTTAAGAAGAGAATGAAAGCTATATTCCCTCTCTCGCTCTCTGTGGCCCCTTTGACTTGCTGGCGTGTTCGTGAGGTAACATTTTATCTCCTCTCTCGGCTGTTACAACAATAACGTTACTTGTGGATCTAGACACGTGTCTTAAGGACTTGTATTAAGGAACAAAATTGTATTACAAATAATAAATATATTTACAAATTAGGGGGGCATCACGATGGCGCAGTGGGTAGCACAATTGCCTCACAGCTAGAAGGTCGCTGGTTCAAGCCTCGGCTGGGTCAGTTAGCCTTTCTGTGTGAAGTTTGCATGTTTTCACCGTGTTGACGTCGGTTTACTCCAGGTGCCTCGGTTTCCCCCAAAGATTTGATAAAAATTCTGATATGTTGAAAAATGTTTGGGAAAAAGCTTATTATATATATATCCAGGTGTGCATGGTGCTTTAGTGAATATATTAACAACTGTAAATAAATAATAATTGTTAAAGATAGGCAAGTAAATATAGAAATAGCATTTTTCCCGATTTATTCCCACCCTGCCATAGCAAATGCCTGATAGGAATTTGCAAGCAAATATTTATGCCAAAAACAATCATTTAAATAACTGTTTTTTTTTTCAGTAGACACCCATTACGAGTCAGTGCCGAAGACATTAGCATGCAGAGACTCATTATGCTTTCTGTTTCCATCTTTTTCAAAGTCAAACTCCTCTTTTTTTCTTTCTCTCTCTCTCTCAGTCTCATCAGAGTGCGGTGGGTGACTGTAATGTCAGGCCTGATTGGTGACATGCTCATTTCCCGCCTGTTGTTCTCTCCTCTTGACTCATACATCATTTCATCCTTATTTTATCCTTAATGAAAGACAGGATGGAGCTGAGTTCCAAGGGCGCGCGGTCGAAAAACAAATCGAACGCTTGACAGATCAATCTCAAGCGGTTGCTGCTACGCTTCTACTGTGACACATTGGTTTCAAATGTAGATGTTGAGAAATAAAGATTATGGGACAGAAATATAGAGTCGGCATCTTTTATGGCGTATTTGAACAGACCCAGTTTCTGCCTTTCGCTCTTATTTTAAAGAGCCCATATTATGGGTTTTTGAAAATGCCCTTCCATGTAGTGTGTCACACAGCTCTAAGTGAAGTGAAATATCCAGCTAAGGCTTAAATCTGTAAGTGTACAGTGTTTAAAACTATTGATTCATCTATAAAAGAGTCGACTCATAGTGCTTCAAACGAGTCGTCTTGATAACGAGTCATTAGGTGTTTCGCGATGACGCAGCTACGAAACACAAGTAGTTGGGCGCGCAAACCCGGGAGATTTGAAACCTGCGGCCCCGCCCACTAACAGAAAAAAAAGTCTCACACACACACAGAGACACCGGTTGAATGAAGTCACGCTGTGCAGATGGATATTATGGACAGTCTAATCAAAGATGAAACATCAGCAATATAGCCCAGCCTTGAGCAGTTCTGAATGCTTCTGAAAACTATATGCTTTCAAAGAAGACTTCTTCAGTTTGTTAAAGGAAGGATCAGTATAGACTGTCAGAACATGGATCAGTGCATCATGGATCATTTTCTACCCCCATTTCACCAGTGTAAGTAAGTGCGATTAAAATTATTGCCTCGTTTACTCTAGCTTGCAAATTATGTATTTAGTTGTGTTTTGTTACTTGTAACCGCGTGTGCTGTATCAGGTTAACTCTTTATATTCTCATATCGCGTGTAAAGCCACGTTGAAAACGCGACGCGTGCCGCTTTGATTACGGATCGTCAGCTGTTTACACACATGCAACGGTCAAGTTTCAAAATAGTTCAGCTCAATATTATTGTCTCCTCGTGTGTGTAACGCACGGGTATTCGCGGATATAACTGAGCACCGCTCCTCTATGGACGCGCCGGCCCTGTGTGTGTGTGTGTCTGTGTCTCCTCGTGTGTGTAACGCACGGGTATTCGCGGATATAACTGAGCGCCGCTCCTCTATGGACCCGCCGGCCCTGTGTGTGTGTGTGTCTGTGTCTCCTCGTGTGTGTAACGCACGGGTATTCGCAGATATAACTGAGCGCCGCTCCTCTATGGACGCGCCGGCCCTGTGTGTGTGTGTGTGTCTGTGTCTCCTCGTGTGTGTAACGCACGGGTATTCGCGGATATAACTGAGCGCCGCTCCTCTATGGACGCGCCGGCCCTGTGTGTGTCTGTCTCCTCGTGTGTGTACCGCACGGGTATTCGCGGATATTACTGAGCGCCGCGCCCTCTCTACTCAGCCGGTCCTCTATGGAAGCGCAGGCCCTGTGTGTGTGTGTGTGTGTGTGTGAAAAGAGCAAGAAGACTGTGACTAGGAGATCTCCTCGCCAGTTCTTGGACTTTTTGCTCAATAAAATAGTTAGTCGTCAGTATTTTCTAGTCCATCGTCTGTGTTTACATTCACCCACTGGCAGCCAAAATCCACTATGAAGCGTGTATGTACTGTGACTACTTTTATATTGTAGATTAGCAGCTGGGCATTTCACTCTGCCTCGTGCTGAAGCCTTGTCCGTGTCGACCAATCGCAGCAGGCTGTCATCAGTCCAATCAGCGCAGATTAGCTTCGCGCTGAGGAGGGGTTTGGGAACAAATGAATCGCTGAACGATTCATATGGGAGTCGCTGGGATAATTAGGTAAAAATAAATGCAGATTATAAGACCATCAAAGTGTTTTTAGACCTAGCATGCATATTAGACTGTTGTTGGAGACCCTTACAACCTAAATATGACCCTATTTCATGTATAATATGGGCTCTTTAATAAACAGATCAGTCTGGTTAGTGTCATTTATTAAATGTGATTTTCAATATGCACACAATTGTGACTGAAATATATTACTACTGTACAAAAGAAATAATAATAATATTATCATTATTTATACTTTCTGACCTTTAATTACTTTATTGTATTAAATTATTCTTCATTAATAATGTTTTAACAGGAATCATACAAAATTTGAGGGCGAGAATGTCATTTCATAGGGTTCATAACATGCATTTAGTTTAACTTTATTTCATGCATTTTTGATAATACTCTTAATAAATTGTTAAATTGAAAACATTAACTATTTCAAATTAAGCTTCCAATAAATTTGAATTTAAAATAATTTAAATTGAATTTACTAATTTTGGAATATAAAAAACTGAAGAATAATATTAGTCTATTATTGTTAGGGATTTTTAATTAAGTTATTAACAATAAACAACTTTAGTTTTATGACTTAAATTTTATATAGATACATTAATATTCTTTATTATATTGTTGTTTCTAAGTGGTTGAAAATGTTTGATGGTTAGATTTTTTTATGCTTAATTTTAAAATTGTTAAAAGTGCATTATGGTACTTATGACATAAACTAGCTCAACAATTGTTTGTTACAAAAAAGTTAATAGATTACATGAAACATACACTGCATGTCAACGCTCATGAATACAGTGGTTCGATTAGACATTCCGATATTCAATAATATATCGTGATAATGAACACGCACAAAACTAATATCATGATACATTCAGAACACTGTGAATAATTATTTATTATTAAAACTTTTAGAGTGCTTTTTAAAAATATTACTTATTCATGCCAAGCTGTGTTCACACTGTACTTTTCACCTCTTAGACTGCCATTCATACACATGTGAATGCAGCAGTCCGGAAACCGAAGCTCGTGCGACAAGTTAGATCAAGTTTGACCGGCAAAAAAATGCATTACATGATTGTGTGAGACCAATAGAAGCTCGATACATTTAAAATAGGGAACAATCCAGCCTGGTCTCACAAGTAAACACAAATATTTTATGTTTTGTCAGTTTAATGACAAATTTGCAATTTGCTAAATTTGCAATTTTAAAATGAAGTGGCACCCAACCTCGCCCCTAAAATCAATCGTCATTGGGAGATAAGCAAATCATACTAAATTGTACAAATGAGATCATACAAATTTTTTTTATTAAATATATAAATAATTATAAAATTATATTAATTAGCCACTAAATCAAAAAGTTACGAATTGCCATGAGATTGTGTTGTACAATCGCTTACTTTATCGATGTCCAATCATCTTGTTTTATATCCCATCTCTTTTTGCAGTAACGGATGACAGAATCGTGCATCAAACTCTAGTGTGAACGCAGTCTTAATCTGGCCTACTACATGCTGAAATATTGATTGAAAATTCGAGGTCCATTTATATATTATAATAATAAGGCTCCAATGGTTAACTTATTAGCTAATTTAACTAAACGCACAATGAAAACTACAAAAGCTTTTATTAATCTAAGCTTATGTTACTGTCTTAGTTAATGCCCAATAACACATTATAACCGTAATCTTATTATCATTTCATTAATTGTAGTTAAAAACTACAAAAAATAAAAAAATACATTTCAGTTGCAACTGTTATAAATCTTTCTTTTTCTCTACATTTTATTACATTAACTGACATTTACTAGTTTGACTTTATTCTAAAGTGTTACCTGTTGTACCTTAAAATTCTTTTGCTATTTAATTTAGCTAAAGCATTTGGTAACTACAAGCATGTATATACAATAAACCAATACAGTGTTTTTTTTTTGTTTGTTTGTTTTTTTATTATTATACAGTACCTGTTAAAACTACTTGTTTTGTAGCTTATGTCAGTATCATGATAAAAACATATACTGTGATAAAAGCTTCAGCAAATAATCGCAACATGAAAATTGGATACCATCATAAGCCTACCCCAGACGTTGTTCATTAGAGAGCAATCCCACTCTTTCATGAACAGCAAATTCAAACACCATTAATTTTAAATCAAGCACATTTGTAATTCACAACCCCGGCATATGTAACACCATGAAAGTCCTTACTGTACGTAACATTACACTTACACTTAATTTTTACATTACAACTGTCAGAGTAATGATGATGTTTTGAATGTGTCATGTTCAAAGAACTTTAATAAAATGTGTTGAATTCAATACTAATAATATTCCAATGCGGTTTCTGAAATGTTGATGAAAGGAATTATTTGTCATAGTTTTAAATTTGGAATATCTTTTTTTTCCATTCTGTTTTTTAATTGTTGAGATAACACCATAAAAAATTATTTCATACTTTCCATGCTTTGATGGCTGAAAATGAACTTAAGAACATACAATGAAATAAAAAAAAAAACATACCAACAAATAAAAGGTGTAAAATATTATATGGCTCAACAAAAACTACAATTGTACAATCTATATCACACAATACACTCTCCTTACACTTAGGAAAGAAAAAGAAATAATTTGCTAAAATAAGGAACAAGGACAAAGACTTATTTCACAATAAAACATGTTCTTGGATATATTTCCTAAATGGGCCCCAAATTTTCTTAAACTGGTTAGATGAGCCTCAATTTTTTCCAAAGTTAGGAAGAAGAGGACATCACGGATCCACTGTGTTGGGGTTGGAGGTTTCTGGTCCTTCCACCTAAGCAATATTAGTCGTTCGGCCAGGAACACAATAAAAGCTATGCAATCAGATTGTATCTTTGTAAGATTGTATGCCATGGGAACAATCCCAAAAATGGCAATCAGTGGGAAAGAGGAGATAGATTTACCCAAAAAAAGATATAGTATTAAAAATAGTGTCCCAGAAGCTTTATACAAGACCAAGACAAATGTGCATGAGTGGCTGGGGTGGACTTAGAGCAATTACAAGCAAGATCTATATGCTGAAAGTGCTTTGAGAGCTTTAGGTTTGTGAAAATCAGGTATTTCCAATAAGCATGGGAATCAAATGTGCTATTTATTGGTTCATCCAACACTAATAAACCAATTATATAACAACTATCGAACTTAAAAGTTGCACATTTATAAAATAAACTGACATCAGTATTAAATCTAATGATACCACTGAGCAAAAAAAAAAGTAATTAAATAAACAAACAAGTACATAAATAAATAAATAAATAAACAAACAAGTAAATAAACAAACAACAAACAAGTAAATAAATAAATAAATAAATAAATGCCATCAGATCTTACCTGGCTCAATCTCTCCATCAACTGTGTTGTAATTCCAATTTTTGTTCTGCATGAGTGTGCTGAACACACAGTTACTCACATGTGTATCAGTTTTCTTTACTCGCCATGCTAAAGTCAACTCTCAGTGGCTCTTAAACTAAACAAATCCAGTATTTATCACTCTGAGGGAAACACGATGAGACAGAGAGGGAAAGAAAGAAGGGGAAAGTGACAGATATTGAGAAAAGAAAGAGGAATGGTGGTGAAAGATGACAGCAAGGAGGACAGGAGGCAATGAGACGCGTTCTGACAATGCGGCTGTTTGTTTACTTCAGAGAGACGTCACACTTCAGACCCACACTCTACATACCAGACTGACTAACAAATAAGAGCTCTATTCACACAAACACACTTTTACAACCATCTTTGTGAGGACTTCCCTTAGAAACAAAGCATGTTATACTGTGCAAACTGTACATTGATATTATACAAACAAGCAGTAAATGAAGAAGAAGAAAAAAATATATATATTTATGTAATATGAAGTCTGAGAAAATGAAAGGGTTCACTAACTTGATCAATTCTTAATTTTTTTTTACTGAACTGTAAAATGTCCTATGGTGTGACAGTAAAAAGTAAGACAAAAAACTCTTAATATTATACAAATAACATGATATAATGGTTCCAAGAAAATTGGCTTTTCAGTAGGCTTCAGTCACATGATTATGAATGGGTCCCTTCAAATCAGGGTTGGGCAAGCTACTTGTAAAATGTAGTGAGCTCAGCTATTAGCTACTCTACTTAAAATGTAGCTTAACCACACTAAAAGCTACCCTCTGGGAAATGTAGCAAGCTAAGCTAAAACTACTTTGCAAAAGAAGCTTAGTTACATCTAAGCGATTTTTGCAATTTTCATTTTTAAATCGAAGCTACTAAATTCTAAGTCAATCATACTTAGTGATCAATAAAACTGTCAATGAAACATATGAGGCACAATATGCTGTACCAAACAAAAACAAATTATGCATAATTATACAAAAATCAAATAAAACCAGGTGCATTAAATTGCATATTATATATATATATATATATATATATATATATATATATATATATATATATATATATATATATATATATATATATATATATATATATATTTTTTTTTTTTTTATTATTTACTTGATAAATATTTACACCGGCCTCACAGCTCAGTGAATGTCAGTGCCGTCACTTATTGATCGGTGATCAGTAAATGTAGCTTGTGTGGACACTACTTGATTAAAAAATAGCTTTACTTTTGAAAAAGCTATTTGATTTAGAAAGTAACAACGCTGCCGCCATGCTGCGAAATGTAGCTAAGCTAGTAGTGACGCTACTGCCTAACACCGCTTCAAATAATGAAAGGCTTCTTTGAAATTGGCCGATTTAAAATGAGCATAGCGTCACACTGGAGGACATGTTTTTTACTGACTAATGTGTCGAGTTCCTATGTTTTTAGAAATATACGAATGAAAAAAAAAAAAAAAACATTTTATATACTAAAATGGCACCTTAGTAAAATTAGGCCTGAGGTTTTATTAATAATTTAAAGAATTTATTTTTAATTTATAAGAAATTTAATTTACTCAACAATGCTTGAGACCATCACATCATAAGACATTTTTGAGATTTGGCTAAAATAGAATAAAAAACAAAAAACAAGAGATCCATGATAAACAAAGGAATGTTTACCCATTTACTACATTTTAAATAATGCAAATATTAATTATATTAATTTTTGTCTTGTGTGACTGTGAAAATGCAACATCACATTGACAACCCATATTCTATCTCCAAACCTGTAAACACAACACCTACAATAAACATAAATGCTATACATGATTAACATTTAAAAAATAAAAATACTACTGGGTGAAATCTACCAAATTTGGCATCGAATGATGTCTACTTTGAGACATCACGATGGACGATGGCATCGTCATCATAGGCGGCGGTCAAGTAATTATTTATGATTATTTAATTAATTCATAACGAATTAATTATTTGTAGCCTACCGTTTCAACTACCTGACCTGCATGGTCTTTGTTTTACCCAAAACCAAATCATAAAGAAATAAAGATAAGTTACACACAAATTACCACCTGTCAATCACTTTTTCCACGAGACTCGGCAGAGAATAGGCAGAGTGATCTGTGTCGTTAAAATAGCGTCGACAAACTTGGTTAGTAAAAAAGGTGCACAACCAACAGGAACCAACCAACAGTATCTGAGGCTTTCGCTAAAATGACTAAGTACAAGCGTGAAACATCACAACATACACTGCAGCGCATGACAGTGTGTGTGTATGTGTTTGTGTGTATGGTCACATGCTCTGCGTTTTTAGCGGTATAGTGTATTATAGACGTGGATTGGTTTCATTCTAAGACGTATTAGTGTAAACGGGGCCGTGTGTACTTTTCATCAGCGCGTTGCTGCTGCATCGGGGGCAGGGTGGAGGATCGCGATGCCGGCTCAGTATCGTGATGTCAATTAGCCATCAGCGATGGATGATGGCATCGTCTATCGACCCAACCCCAGTCAGAATCATAGTTGACCAGGAGTCACAGAACATATGTGATTTGTACAGTCACTACTAGCTGCAAGTTAGTACTACTAGAATGAAAATTTAAGGCATGTGACTGAGCATTTCAAGAGAGTTTAAAACATTTAGGCACAAGAAGTTATGATGTTTGGAGGTGTCACCAAGATTGTTTGTATTTAATCATTTATATGATTTATGCAAAAAAATATATTATATTATATTATATTATATTATATTATATTATATTATATTATATTATATTATATTATATTATATTATACTGCGGCGCAGTAGGTAGGTAGGTTATATTATAATTTTTGTCTCGTTTCTAGACCAAATATCAAGGTTATGATTATTTTACTTACCCTATTGGCTGATAATTTTGCTTGTTTTAAGGAAAAACTCTTATTTTTGACTGCTGAAGGTGAAAACAAAACGATATTTTTAGTTTATTTAAGAATTTACGATATTTATTGACGGAAAGTAAAATATCGCAATATCAGATTGTTCTAATATCAGGCAGCCCTAATGTGTAGCATTACCAAATCAGGTGATGGTTGCCACTAACTTAGTGGTACCAATGCCAGCGCTATCAAATGTTAGTCTGAAGCCCTGGAATTGTAAAGTGTCCATCAGATGCACACAGTAATGAATATTATGAACACAGACACACTACTTGGCTCACGTAATGTTTTCCGACATCTAGTGTGTACAGCAAGGAAATATAAATATAAAATCTGTGTGACACGTTATTCTCATTATTCGTATTGTCACTGTTTGTCTTATTTATATATTTTAAGTTCCCCTGTACATCTGAGAACGACTTGAATGAACTCTATCTGAGGCTCTCATTAATGCTTTCTTTGAACACTAGTCCTCTGAGATGACAACATATTTTAGCTTTTGGCTCTATTACCATATTTAAATAACTGATTGAGTTTTCCTTGTAGCGAAAAAAAAAAGTGGTGTGGGAGGAACAAAAAAAAAAAAAAAAAAGCAGGGAGAATATAAAAAGGAACAGATGAAGCGAGAGGAACCATAAATAGAAAAGGATGAGGAAAGCAGCGGATGAATTATTTACCTCTGCGTATCCTCATGTTACACCACTGACCTGACACCCTATCAACCAATCAGAGGGAAGAACCAGCCTCTTCCACGTAAGAGCAGCCAATCAAATTGTCAACTATTTGACGTCACTGTGTTGGGAAGGTTACTATTGAAATAAAAACAAGGTTACAGATTTAAAATATAACATTATCTGTATTGTATTAATGCAACTTGTTACATTCGATTATTATTATAATTATTTTTATTTCCAACAAATGTTTTTAACAGTCAATTATTTCCCGAACATTTAAACCAGGCATTCATTTCCCAGACATTTAATAGTAGCACTTAACACTGATTACTTTCAGACTTTCAATATCCACTTTAATTAAGATTATAACCAGTTTTAAAACAATAGCCACCACAAAAACCAGACCATCTCCTGTATTACTTTAAAATTAGCATCTCCTGTATTTCTTTGAGAGCATTTTGAGGTCAAATATTTAAATTCCACATTACAGTAAGAAATAATTGGTGTATAGCAAAGATATGGCTTTGAAATCCAATATTTAAACATAAGTGGTCGGGGGTAGCAAGCTACAAATTTTCAGTAGCTTGACAATGGCTCCGCTACTTATGATACAATGTAGCTTTTCCATTAGCAAGTTACTTTTTCCAGCATGTTTGACAACAGCTATATTCCATTTAGTGACTGGTCAGAAGCAGCACAGCATCGTCTTACTATAACAGTGTATTACAGCCATCATTGGAAAGTCATACATATCACTGTGTTACATTTATTCATTCATTACTTGTATTTGGTAAATAATATTTTGCAAGTGACAACAGTTTCAAGCATTTTGACAGTTGGCAAATTAACCAGAAGTAAAAACACTGTGCAAGGGCTTTAATGGGTTTTTTTTTAAACAACATGGTGTTATATGTTTAGGTTTTAAGTTTTTTTTTTTTTTGCTGTTGTATTTGAGAATATACTACCTTGTGTTAGGGCTGTGCAATTAATCAAAAATCTGGTTCGGATTTCGATTTTGGCTTCTAACAATTATGAAAAAACATTAATTGAGATAAACGATTATTCCAGCATATACCGCCCCCTTTCCAGTTGTACAGTTCGAATCATTCATATTTTTAAAAGCGCGAAAAAGCACATGCTGTTGTGTGTGTGCATGCAACGCTTAGCTTCGGACAGACTCAGAGACGAGCAGAGCACACACATCTAACGCCATCTTAATGTGAGCGCTTAATAGTCAAATACATGCACATTTGTGTCAGAGTGCAGTGTTTAGTGATTATTCATAATAACCCTCATTTGTGTAATAAACGAACAAGTCGAAAATCAAGAGACATGTGAAAGAGAAACCATATCAGAGCCGCACTATTCTTAAAGTGACAGCGTGCAATAATCCTGCTGCCGAATGTTTATATTAGTAATCAAACAACAAAAGGAGAAAATCCCTCAATGCTCTTGACTGAAGGACTTTTATAGCTAATGTTTTTTTTCTTACAGTGAAGATGCTTAAAGCACAGTTTAAACATAATAGTTTTAATAATTCATTTATAATAACTGATTTCTTTTATCTTTGCTATGGTGATATTTTTAAAGATACTAGTATTCAGCTTAAAGTGATATTCAAAGGCTTAATTAGTGTAATTAGGCAAGTGATTGTATAACAGTAGTTTCTTCTGCAGACAATCAAATATATATATTGCTTAATGGGGCTAATAATATTGAGCTATTAAAATAGGTTTCAAAATATGTAAACCTGCTTTTATTCTAGCCGAAATAAAATAAATAAGCCTCTCAAGAAGAAAAGAATTTTTAGAAAATACTGTGAAAAATTCCTCAGTTAAACATCATTTGGGAAATATTCATATATAAAAAAATTCACAGAAGGGCATCATTTTGACTTCAACTGATAATCGTTTTGAATAATCGTGATTACAATTATGACCAAAATAATCGTGATTATGATTTTTCCCATAATAGAGCAGCACTACCTTGTGCATAGTCTAAGTTAATGATTTTGTTACTGCAATGCTACATTTGTTGCAGTTTGTGTACTTTGACTCTTGACAGTCTGAATAAGGTGAAAACTGTACGTGTAATAAAACATTAACCTTTGACATCATAATTGTATTGCACTGTCTGCTTTAAGCACCAAATCTTTTACTTAAAATGAGCATTTATTCATGTCTTTGTAATTTACGTGTAGAGTAAAAAAGTAGCTTCAATGCAACTAGCTATTTTTCAGAAGTAGCTTGTAGATTAGCAGATTTTTCAGAGTAGCTTTCCCAACACTGTTGAACACCTAGCAGAAAACACTGTAATCTATCAAATCATTAATTGATTCATTTATTAATTTTCCTTTGGCTTAGTCTCTCATTTATCAGGTGTTGCCAAAGCGGAATGAACCGCCGACTTATTCAGCATATGTTTTACGCAGCCCTTCCAGTCGCAACCCAGTACTGGGAAACACCCTACACTCTCACATTCACACATACACTATGCTCAATTTAGTTCATTCAATTCACCTAAATCACATGTCTTTGGACTGTGGGGGAAACCCGAGCACCCGAGGAAACCCAGGTGAACACGGTGAAAATATGCAAACTCCACACAGAAATGCCAACTGACCCAGCCGAGACTCGAACCAGCGACCTTTTTGTTGTGAGGTGACAGTGCTAACCACTGAGCCACCGTGCTGCCCTCATCTAAAAAATTATTTTAAATTGGTTAAAATTTAATTTAAAAAGCATCAAAACCAACTGAAAGCATTAGAACAACATTGCTTCACTAAACAGCTTTTAAAATGGCAGCAGACGATGTACATGACAAAAACAAGCAAAGCTAGAAATTAATGTTATTTAATAAATCTGAGATTTTTACAAAAAAATTGTCCCATATGACCTCCCCTCAAAAATTGAGACCACTTTCTAAAGCGGGGCGATTAACTGATAAGAAATCATAAATCACGATTGTCATGCACATTTTGAAGAAACTTGAAAACCGGTAACCATTGACTTCCATGATAGGGAAAACAAATACTATGAAAGTCAGTGGTTGCAGTTTTGGGTGAACTATCCCTTTAGGTAACATTTATATTCTGTTTCATGAAATTAGTCAATTTTACCTGGTTTCCTGGCATTTTTGTTCAATGCTATGCATTCGTTTCCATGGTGACTGATTATATTGCACACCTGTTTCTTGTTTTGTTCTCATCTGTCTATATATAAGTATAATCATGTCATAATGCAGGGCTCGAAATTGTGACCGTTTTGGTCGCATATGCTCCCGAAATTTTATCTATGTGACCTCAAAATATATTTGGGAACATTTGTGCAAGTGCATACAATTGTTGCGTGGGACCAGTTTTCACTGCAAAATGTTCACTGCATGCATTTTTGTTTGTCTGTTTTGATCAGTGTTGATTTCAAATGCAATAAATCTGTTTATATAAAACTTAGTAACGGTGCTCATAATTGGTGGGTACGACTAAATTTTGGCTGGTGCGCCTAAATTTTTATAGTTAGGAGCACCAGTGCTAACAAGCAAAAATGTTAATTTCGAGCCCTGTAATGTATTGACAGTACTTATGAGATAGCTAAATAAATTTATATTTATAACTAGTAAAAACATCCACTGCATAAAAACATTTGCCAGAACAGCTGTCGGTTCATTCCGCTGTGGCAACCCCTAATAAATCAGGGAATAAGCCGATGGAAAATGAATGAACAAACTAGTAAAAACCACTCACATCCTGAATCTCATAATTGCTTGTAAACTGCACTTTCTGAAATGTATTGTTTGTAACAAAACGACCACCATAGATATATTTAGGTGCTATGTTTAGGACCTGATAGTATTGCAACAGGAATTCAGAATTGCATAAACAGCTCCAAATAGAACTTCAAGTGTTAAATGATGGCAATTATAAGATGACACAAACAAAGCTATTGCACTCAGATTGTTCAATGATTTGACATGCATTGTGTTTGTACTGCCATGCGTTTCTCCAGCGTTTATCTGTTTCATATTCTTTATTTTGCTTATCAACCAAGAAGTTTTTAGTGTAAGTCCAACGGTCTACAAAACGTACCTGTTTTACAACTATATATTTATGCAAACGTAAAGGATGGCTGATAAATAGAGAAGCGTGTGGAGGAAGTTAATGACACTGAGGGGTCAAATAGTTTTTGATTAAGACACACACACACACACACACACAAAATTAAATTTCAACATAGACATGAGACATCATACTTCCTTAATTATCTCAAACACAGGCGAGTTTGTAACCATGAGCTATTATTGTTCTCACTTAGAAGGGGACCTCCACAGATTACCAAATTCAGGGTTAAACTGATCTAAAAATGTATGTCACTTCAGAGTAAACGACAGAACAATGGTAAACAGACTTCATTTAAAAGGTTATATTTCCCAACAGTGGACGTTCCAATGTGAAGCAACTCCACATACATAATTAAAAGAGCACTGATAAAATGGTATGTATGAAAAAATGTAGTCCAGTTAAAGTTCTTAAAAAATAAATACAAAATTCTGTCATCATATACGTTCCCACGTTTTCCAAACCCATTTGACCTTTTTTGTTGTTGCAAACAATACAAAAAGAGACGTTTTGAAAAATGCTCAAGCTTCACTACACAAGTGAATAATTATGCAATTTTTTATCTTTTTTTTTTTTTAAGAATTTGAGTTGACATACGAAAAGGGTAAATGTACATACTGGAAATAACATGTAACTGGATATAATCTATGATTATTTGTTGAACATCAACATTGAACAATTGAAATTAAAACACGCATCATCTAAAACCAAAAGTAACTTTTTTTCTTTTCACTTTTTTGAAAGTAAATAACTTGCACTTTTGTATCAAAATAAATTATTTTTAGTGTTTTTCATATTAAAAGTAGAAGGTATATAGTATATATACCTATAGTATAGTAGGGTATGCTACTGTGCAAAGGCTAGTATAAACCAGCCAGAGCGTGGGTCACGTGATTCCACACACAGTAGGGAAAGTAATCAATTTTATTTATTTTTTAAAATTAGATCAGTTATAGGTTCTGAAAGTTGATTTCGATTACTTTTCAATGAATTGCCCAGAACTAGCTTAGAAATGCAAACTTCAAGTTTGTCACTCCGCTTGCTTATCTAATAAAAGCCAAACTCCAATCTGCATCCAGTTAACAGAGGACACAAGTTTTTAATGGAGATTTTACATCTGCAATCATTAGTGTGTAACTTTTGTGGGATGAAATTAAATATTCATTTATTCATTACACTTGTATTTAAATTAATGTGAAAGTTTACTTCCTTTCTATTACAAATTCTACCCAGCTTCAGGCACTTCTCAGCGAAAACAGCTTGCTCACCCCATTCACTTTCATTGTATGAAAAAGAGCCATTCAATTTGATGTTCCATACAAGAAAATCATGCAGTTCTGGAACAATTATAACAGAACAAAGCAGAATTTATAAAAAGATGTCAATTTGCTTAGTCCTTGACTTCTCTACCACACACAAAAACAACACACACACATAAGGCATGATATATCAACATATGTCAGGTGTTAACAAGTGTGAAACCACTCAAATATGCAGTGACAAGCTATAAAATGAACAAAGCTTAAGATGCACAGTTACTCTAAACACAAACTTGCACTTGGTTTCATATACACACCTGTGAATCGGCTACTGGCGCGGCGGCGAGAGGGCGACACCAGCTCCTTAACAATCTGCAGCACTTGCATGATCACAAGGGGGCGGGGCCAATGTGCTGATAAAAGGTGTGGCTGAGGGTGGGGTGAGGGCGGAGCAAATCTCGAAATGCTTCATTCTTGCCTCCCATGCAGTAAAGTGACTAAAAACAGCATCACTAATCTGAATTTATGGCAAAAATAGTTTGTGTGTGTCCATATCATACACACCTCGGTAGCCATCTTGAACACCTATGATTATCAAACCGCATATTTAAAGAGATATATTAAAACTAACAATAATACTGTTAGCACAAAACACAAAAAAACTGCATCTTCTAGACTGGGATTAAATGGGCAAAGATTCTATTGGCTCTTCTAATTAGGAGGCGGGACTTCCATGTACATATCTGCCATACGCACATCGAATCCTTCCATTCATATTATCACAAGCTGTCTCCTCCCCTTAATACGTCTCTTGCCTTTTCCACTGATTTCCAGCTTTTTCCTATCTTTTCACTTTCAAAACAAATCCAATGGCAGCTTCGGTCCGGAACACCAATAAAAGCACATCACTAATTTAGAACACACAAATAAATCACATAACATCTAATTCAGCATCTTCTTCTGTACTTTAAAAAGCGCATCAAATCCATTCAAAGGGGTTAAAAACAGCAAAGCATCCTGCAGAATTAGCTTTCCGCACTCTAGGTCCCACCAGTCCAAACACAAGGGTCCGTGATGGTCTTCAGTATAGAAGATTTCTTGCTGCTTGCCTCTGTCTTTCACAAACACACACTCGTCCTCCAAGCAGAGTTGGGCTTGTGCAGTTCCTCTCGTGTTTATTCCACTCTTTCGCAGATAGACAATGTTCAGTTCCTTCCTCTGTAACCGCAGTGGGTTTGAGTGTCAGGTGAGAGAGACCATCTGAAAAAGTGGCTATACTTCCCTCTCTCTATCGCAGTCTGTGGAATCCAAATCAATACAGCCAGGGCAAGCTGTATAACACAGCTCCACTCTATTCTCCTCTCCCTTCCTCTCTCTCTCTCTCTCTCGTTTATTCTTCACAGCCCAGCTCGCCACTGACACACACGTTCCAGCTTTAAATTAGAGAGCATCTGTTACAACAGCCCCTCCCCTCAACTCTCTCTTTCTTTCATTCTATCGTTCGCTCTCATTCCTGTCCTCTGTTTCAAGACTTAATGTAAATGCATACAAGCTTCTCTATTATACTCAGGCGGGACTGTAAATGCAGGATCCCTCACGTTAACGTTACAATTAACGTGACAATTCAGATGCCCTAATCTGGTTAATTTTGAAATTATTAGGAAACAATGAAATGAAATCCAGTTGGCTACAAAAATAAAGGAATAACGACACTTTAGAGCCATTAGGAAGATCTGAGAACCAGATAGACAGAACTTATGCATGAAAACATGCAGATAGATAGACATAAATAGACAGATCGCACGTGAATAGACGAATATTTTGAGTTTACTCGCTTCATTCGTGTGTCAAATCCCGGTCATTCGCGCAACAAATTCACTTCACAATATGCGCAGATTTGTGTCATGGGCAGGGCTTCAGTCTGCCCAGTTACTCTAACTTCGTTGCTAAATGGCTAACACGGATTTTATTGAGAGAGTAGCTGTGATTTATATGCTTTATGAAGGCTGAAAAACAGTGTATATTTGTTCGGCGCTGTGTCTGAGTCCTTTCTGAGGTGCAGCCAGCTCTGTGAGTTCATCAACTTCTCCAGAAACTACAGTATAGCTGGATGATGGAGGCTTTCAATGGTGCTTCGGACTGAGCCGAGCCAAGTTTGATAAACTGTTGTCGGTGTCGGCAAGAGGATTTCCCCTAGGGACACCAACAACAGGCGCTACGTCATAATCATTCCCCTACAAAATAAAACTCCTGATTGGTTGAGGCCGCACGAATGTCCGCTGAAGTTCAGCTTTCTCAACTTGAGCGCTTCGCACGTTAAGTGTGTCAAACATGCAAAACGCTCGCTATTCGTGCGTGTCGCGCCGCAGGATGTCTATTTGTGTCTTTGCATTGACCTAACATGTAAATCACTCGCGCTTGGCAGACAGACTGTTAGACATATACAAGATACATATATAAAAGGTATATAAGACATACAGTTGAAGTCAGAATTATTAGCCCCCTTTGATTTTTTTTATTTTTATATTTCCTAAATTATATTTAACAGAGCAAGGAAGTTTTCACAGTCTCATAATATTTTTTTCTTCTGGAGAAAGTCTTATTTGTTTTATTTTGGCTACAATAAAAGCAGATTAAATTTTTTTTAAACCATTTTAAGGTCAAAATTATTAGCCCCTTTAAGCTATAATTTTTTCGATAGTCTACAGAACAAACCATTGTTATACAATAACTTGCATAATAACCCTAACCTGCCTAGTTAACCTGGTTAATCTCTTATATGTCACTTTAAGCTGCATAGAAGTGTCTTGAAAAATATCTAGTCAAATATTATTTACTGTCATCCTGGCAAAGATAAAATAAATGCTTGGAAACTGCTAAAATGCTCAAAGAAGAGACATTTCAAAGAGAGGACTTAACTGCTGTTATTGATTCAATGATTTTATTGATTTGATTGACTAATTATCACACCACTACAGAATCATCTCACAGATGGACTTACTGAATAATATAAATCACTTTCAAGTATTAATGCAGCCCTTATCAGGGATTCTGCAGGTTTCACCAAGTTAAAATGTAAGACTTTTTAAGACAATTTTAAGACCATTATGAATTAAATTTTCATAAAGGATTTTTTCGCATATCCCAGTTAGAAAAGAGATTTACTTGCCCTATCAAAAATTTATTACAATCTAATACATTTAATAATACAAATAAATAATTAGGTTTGAATTTTCTTTTTATGATTTTAAAATACATCCATTTACAAATCCTATAACCCTTACCAAGAACTGAACAAAACATAGCTGTCAATTACTTTAGTCTACAATAATAATAATTTAATAATAAAAAGTAGGTCAGGTCAGTATCCTCAGCAGTAAATAAACTGAGTACTTTTAAGCAAATGTTACTGTAAGCAAAGTAATGCTATTTTTAATTAAAAAGTTAAATGTTTTATTGAGATTGGTATTGTTGGTGATTGTATGGGTGCTAATTGCCAGATTGGGTAGCTATACATGAACAGAAGAAAATCAAGACCTGATTTAAAAAAGATTTAAGACCTACAACACAACATTTCCTCAAATGTAAGACTTTTTAAGGCCTAAAATGTATCTTATTAGATTTAAGACATTTTAAGACACTGCGGATACGCTGCCTAATAGACCGTCAGACTGCCATTAGGGTAGGAATACAAATCAAGTGTCTTGTGACATATAAACATTCTTATATAATGAAACAAATAAAAATAATTTCTAGCAATCATATAATCATAACTGACTAAATCGTTATACACAAATGTGTCCATTTATCCTTGTTTCTACTAGTTCCCACAAGAGTCATCACTGCACTGCTCAGAACAACCAACAATATGAAGTGAAATGAGACATTTGAGAGTGATTTGAAGTCATATAAATGCTGTCTGTGTTGTTTTTTGTCATTTAGCTTTAACGCACAAGACAACCACAGCAAACCTGTAAAAACAGAGGGATAATCATATGCCAAACCCAGGAGTTAAATTACACATATGTCCATGCATAAACGATTACACAAAGACACCTCCAAGCATGCTATTCATCTGCCTTTACCTTTCACAGAGGCTGATCTTGCTCAAGGACAGTGTGTTAGCATGGCTCACTGCAGCACTTGTGTATGTGTCTTGGGCAGACATCCAGCAGCACATGTAACCTCGGTTGTAATCAATCTCTACATAATGGCCTCATTTGGATCTAATTACCCATCTACCTCCCTGAAATGTGCTGAAGGCATCAAAAACACAAAATAGCCTGACAACATTACATCAGCATTACATCACCGCTGCTCACCGCAAAATAACACTAGTCAACCATGTTTAAACCATGGGAAGCACGTGACTGGATTTAACCAAATATCGGGACTGTAGCTAAAGCACTGTATAAGCTGATGCTTATCAAACTGCAGTGCAAGCATTGCCGCAACTAGTAAATAATACTTTCACAATAGCTGTGTGCCAAATGGCACACTATACACTATGCACTTATGCACTATGTACTTACGCACTTACATACTCAACAGCATAGTATATGAAATTAGTGTCATCCCCAAATGGAACACTAACGATTTTGAACTAACCAGAAATTCAAACAGTTTCCAAGTCAACGGCGAATGACGATTAAATGTTTAGCAAAATTATTAGCGTAAAATTACCTATCAAATTGGTACCAGTTAGGGCTCGAAAACCGAATCGCAATGCGCAATTTGAAATGTTAAAATATATATGTATATAAATAAACAAAAAATAACGAATAACATCTGAGGTGAAGTGCTTCAAAACCAGTCTTCTATGCTTTAGATAATTAAACATGCTAGACTTTCTGCGATGGTGTCGTGAGGCATCGCAGACATGGTATCGGTTGTCGTGAACAATGCCATTACACGAGAAGAAACGATTGAATAGTGTCACGATGCCCAGTTGTCGCTTATGACTCCCCACGACCCTACGCCAAGGAAATTTTTAATAGCTGCCACAGAATTGTTGGCATGCCTTACAGATTATTGAGCTAAAGCTTGAATTAAATTAAATTCCGCTTGGATTAAATCGTAAAACGTAAAAATTAATAAATAAATAAATAAATAAATTATTTTCCCCAAATCGCACACCCCTAGTACCAGTTACAACAATCAGGAGGCGAAATTGTAACTTTCTAAAAGTATTGTTAAAATGATGACAATAATGAACTATAATTCACATTACATTTATATGATGTGATTTGTTCATACAACCTTTGCCCCGCTAGCCCCTCCTCTTTCGCAACATAATCAGATCTGCGACCGTTGAGAGCTTGAAGTGTCCAACATTCCACACTTCTTTTCAACGGGTGAATAAGTGCATCACCCGGGTATTTAAAGTGCACTAAGATTTTTTTTAATTTTCAATGTGAAGGCACTTATATTATTTATACTACAAAATGGCGTAAGATAGTGGATAAGTATGCAATTTGGGATGAACTTAAACCTCTGAGAAAGATCGTCAGAGTTTCTGCAACCTGCACAGGAACAATTATTCTGAATGAGGAGTTCAGTACTACTTTGACTGAAGAGAGACAGATGAATAGATCAACAGACAGACAGAGGCTGTATCCGAAATTGCACACATATACCCTCAATCACTATTTCATACATTTGTCATCTAGTAATGTCCACTTAAAGGAGTGAATGAAAATGAGTGATTGAATTCACCAGAAGGACGCCATTTGGTTTGTGCATTGCTGTTTTTTAACAAAAATCTTTTGGACAAATTAAACGCTTAGGCCCAATCCAAACTCAATTTTTGTACCTCTACCCCTTGGCCCTTAAAATTTTACCCCTAAGAAATGGGACACCTGCACACGTCATCACATGTCATCGCGACCTCTTGCTTTATATGAGATCAGACGATGGCGACTGCTGTAGTTATTTTCAGTTGTGTTATTTTTTTGGTTTTTATCTTCAGGAAATCACTGAAGGCAACAAGATCACGTTATCATAACGATATAATGCAGCAATAAGATTGTAACTGTACTGTGCATTTACACAGTGGCCATATTCATCAATGTAAACACACCAAAAACAACATTAACATTATAGCAGACACTGTAAAAAGCTCATTTCCAGCCAATAGACTCTTCTGATAGGGTATTCGATTGTCACCGAGTGACAGAATGTTGTGGGACTGCTATACAGGAGTTATTATTAGGGATTTTAGATATTTTTTAAGCATGATGGTAAAACATGAACGCGGTTATGAATATATTAAAATATGTGCTTGTTTGTTGTAAAAACTTGTAATAATGAAAAAAAAATACTAATTTGTGCATCTCCTGACTTCCATGTTGTAGATGGCATATTCTGGAAAATTTTCTTACCCCTTAGTTTTGTGTGTTGTCCTGAAAAATCTGTTTCAAGTGCCACCTAGACCTTCCCAATAATAATTCATTCGGCTCGCAAACTCTTACAGTTTTTGGGTTTTCTAACTGTTTTTTTAAACACTCATTATTGTGGTGAACTGTGGGATTGATTGAGTGCATTTCAGAGTGTCGAAAACAACTCTAAATGGCTGCTTCCTCAAAGAGTGCACTATTTAAGGATATAGGGGTAATTTCGAATAGGCACACAGTTTGTTCTTCCTGATAATTCATTCATTTATTCATTCATTTTCTTTTTGGCTTAGTCCCTTTATTAATCAGGGGTCGCCACAGCGGAATGAACCGCCAACTTATTCAGCATATGTTTTATGCAGCGATCGCCCTTCCAGCCACAACCCAGCACTGGGAAACATGAATCGCCCGAAGGAAACCAACGCGAACACGAGGAAAACATGTAAACTCCACAAAGAAATGCCAACTGACCCATTCGGGTCTCGAACCAGCAACCTTCTTGCTATGAGGCGACAGTGCTACCCACTGAGCCATCATGTCAACCTCTTCCTAATAATGTTGTGATGTTTTTTAAAAATATATTTTTTCCCTACACAGAATTTCAATTATATTGTTGTTATACAACCAGACTGATGATAGCTGACAGCAAGCACAAATCAATCTGCTGGTCTCAATCACTGTGGCCTTATGGGAAATTGATGGCTTTGGCATTCAGACTTTCTATCCTCAGAATACTGCAGCTTTCACCGCAACATATCCAAAAATAGAGAGAGACAACATTAAGAAACAGTCAGAAACTGTACCATTACACTATTCCACTTTTTGCTTGCCAACGTTTTCCCATTGGATTTTAAAGCAGAGATTCATATGATTCAATATCTTTTCCCATCTGAGGCAGTTGACCACATTCTTTTCCTGCTCAGAGTGTTATCTTGGGATACTGGTCTTAAAACTAATTAAGATCACATAAACGTGGTACTACACAAACTAGGTCTTGGTTTGGATTAAGGATTTTGCTTCTGTTATGAGACAAGGTAGGTCAGTTTATTCCCAGTATATACTGCTGGGAATTTTCATGACCCCTAACAGGTGTTAGGCTAGGTATTGTGGTTAGGTTGTTGTCGTGGCATCTGGAAGTTTTAAGACTTGGTCTATATTTGAACCTCAACAGATTGAGAATTGATTTGATCACAAGAGATCTTTAACTGACCTCATGCATAGATCAAGAATGAGCAAATCTGGTGTTGGTCCTTCATCTCCAACTCTAATGAAACCTACCTGTAGTTTAAGAAAACTTTAAGATGTTAAACTTATCAGGCACGTTTAATTAGAGAAGAATATAAACTCTGCAGAACAATGGGGTTCTAGGACTGGAGTTGCCCATCCCTGCCTAAAAGGGTATGGTGTTTGTCTACAGTAGTCAACATTTCACCAAAGTTCTCCTAAAAGCGTTGTCCAAGCACAATTATAATAAAAAACAAAACAAAACAAAAACATCAAATGTCTACTATAATTCAGGAACATCAAGAGTTTAGTATTAGTCAGAGACTTGAGGTTCTGGATCTGGTTTAGGCAATGGGTCTTGGGGATCAACAAATGCTGTGAATTATGAAGAATCTTTATTGTATTGGTCAATGATCTGACTTGAGTCTTTAGCCTCTCATTCCAGTACAGTTATTGATCTTAAGGGTCTGGAATTGTCTGCTCCATAGTAGGTCTGGACAAGATGCATACTTTATTGTTGGTATTAATCTTAAGGAGTGTATTATTGGTTTACCTTTCAGAAGGTCTGATATTAGTAAAAATTGTGGTTGTGATGAGTCAAAAACTTGTCTCATTTTAAACCTCTTTTTAAATAAGGATGGTGCTAGAGCTGGAACCAGCGCTAAGCTGAGAGTGGTACCCACTCAGAACCTTTTGATGTTTTGCACACCATCAATGTCACAGGTTCCCCTATTCAATTCCAGGTTTGGGATCAGTTCAACATAAACATATTTGGGCAATATTACAGAGTTTGGACAATGTTTCAGAGTTTGGACAATGTTAAAGAGTTTTATTCAGAGCACAGCTTGGATCAGGATTTGACACTGGGTTATGGAGGGGTTTGACATGGGTCTAAGTAGTTTAGTATTTATTTTGGACTTGGGGACCTGGAATTAATCTGTATTTGGGCTTCAAAAGGTCTGGTATTGAACAGTGCCTTTGAAGATCTGGTATTAGCCTGCATTTAGGCTTTGAGGGTGTGTTGTGTGGACAAAGCAAAACTAATCTAGACCTTCTTGCAGTCCAGACCTTCAGCATGTCAAAAGTAACAAGCACGATGGAGTGTTACGTTGATGTGATAATGGCCCTGCAATTGTAGAAGTTGGTGAGCAAGTGTATGGCTCAGCTGAGTTTTAATAATGCATGTTGAGCCAGGGATTTGTTTAATTCAGATATGCAGAGGCACAGAAACATCCTACTGCACAGCACTGCGACTGAGCGTATGTGATGAAGATGGATCATAATGCACCTCACAAAATGCCCAGCATGAATTTCCTCTCTTTTATTCACTCTGCAGCTGGACAAATGACAAAAGTAAAGAGGGAGATAGAAGATTCAGAAAATGGTTTGTCATGCTGTTTGCCACTCTCTTATCCTTGTAAGCATGTTTTTCATGCAATGCAATGGTTGTATTTAACGAATACATTTAATTTTGGTGTGCTGAGAGGTTTACAATGATTGCTTAAAGATAAGAATGGTATATATTAGGGTATTGCTATAAAATTTGCTGTTTGATTGTTCGAAGAGGGTAAATAAAAGTATAACTGTTGCCAAGTTTAAACATAATCTAGCCAAAACTGGATGAGACCATCTTGCAGGTAAAGAGACAAACCACATTTTAGAGTAGAGTCTATCTCAAATCAATCCTTTAAATAATTACACACAAAAAAGAAACATCAAGCTTAAGATGTTTCTGGTGATGGTTGTAAAAATCAGTGTAATACGTTTGTAGACTTTGTGATTAGAATGCCTATCCATCCTGAAGTAATGAATTATGTCACAGACAAAACTTCAAAAGCTGAAACAGTTGTGCTTCTGCCTGTTCCTCACATTGATTAGCTCTTCCTCAAAAGTGCTCATTTTATCAACTCATTATCTTGTAAACAAGTTTGTTTCCCTACATGACCTAATTTGCATTTAAATCATTCTAAATGGATTCGGCACTTCTTTTTTAATTTCAATATATACATAGAACTCGTGTACAAATGTACAAAGTCAATAATAAATGGACTAGATGTTGCAAATGTCTGGCATTTCAGTTCTTTGCAAGTATGGAGTGTTTCTGCAGTACTGTGGGCTTGTGTGTGTGGGCCTTCCTATAGGGAAGTGGTTCATCAGGTGTCTGGGGAACTGACTACATGTAAAGCGGAATTTGCAAGTGAGCAAATGTCATGTTACTATCATGCACCTATGAGTTTGGATTCATTACTGAATCGCACACATACACACCGTTAAACCAGACATATGCAGGAAAGTAAGAAATACCTCAAAATGTGGTCAACAAAATGTAAATACACACACCATATGAGGCTTTTGTTTTGTGAAGAAAGACCTTCTTCAGATGCAAGTCTGTCCTATGAGTAAATAACATGATGCTTACTGATTTAGGGTAAAATAGACCATTTTAACTACACATTTTCAATTATGACGCATCTGACTCTAATGGCAAAACATTGTACTGCCTGTATCAAACATGTTCCATGACAACCTGAAGAAGAAGAGAAAAAAAAAAAAGGTAATTTTTACGGTTTTTGGTGAACAAAAATATTCTTGGAGTTTTATATGATCATATGAACTGTCTTGACAATGTTTTTGATTTCTTTGCTGGACTTTGAATGTCTCTGTACTTTGCTGGAAGATAAGGGAGTCCTCAGATTTCATCTAAAATATCTTAATTTGTGTTCCGGAGATGAACGAAGATCTCAGAGGATTGGAACGACTCGAGGGTGAGTAATTAATAGCATAATTTTCATTTTTGGTTGAATTAACCATTTAAAATACTAGGTTTGAAATAAAGCTTATGACATGTCTAATCCTAGTATCCTACCTGTAAAAAACTACTCTCACTTATCAAGGTTAAGAGTTAAAACCCTGTTAGTCCAAATCTGTGTGTGTGTGTGTGTGTGTGTGTGTGTGTGTGTGTGTGTGTGTAAACAGCAAAAGGGCACAGGATCCATTTCCTCATGTTCCACTGTTTACCATGAAATGTAATCACATTCCAGAGTGACTTCCTTCCTATGATCATCCATCTAGTTAGCTGTGCAAACACACCCACACGCTCAACGTGGGCATCTGAGTAAAAGACACAAGATAGCTCTTTAGACAGTTTGCTTTTGAAAACACCATCTTTAAAAAATAATTAGGGAAGTTTGCCAAGTAGCTACAAATACATGATTGTGTATGTATTTGTTTATTAAGAAAAAAAGCCAATCAAAACCACTAATTATTTACTATTCTATTATTAGGGACAGAGCACCTACAATATGGTGCGTTGGCCCCATTGGAATTGCTCCGCTTCTTCTTCTTCTCTATAATGAATCACATTTTCGAGGGTCTAAACATGCCCGGAAGCTCACAAAACAAAGCTGCACACACACCAGAAGTGGTGAACATTTACGTTTGATATCTGCTTGTTAAGTGTGACGTCATGTGAAGTGGCTTTCGGGTCCAAGCGATATATCAAACTGTATAGGGAGACTCATCAAATGGTATTAATAAACATTTACAAAGCGTTGTTTTACTTTCGAAAATCAAGATCGCAATATATATATTCAATATCAGATGGCCAGAAAGTGATACATTTTTTTATAAATTGTTAACATTTAACCAGAGACTGTTGTGTACACCATGATTTGATATGAAATTCAGTTTAATGTGTACTATGTCTCAAAAGTGGCCATAAACAAATATTTTCTCAATTTAAATGAGTAGCGGCTTGAACCCGGAAACAGTATTCCATACCTCACCGATACGTCACGACTTATAAAGAGGATAGGTTTTAGAAATGGGTGTGGCTCGACAGCGCCACCTATACAATTTAACGAAGTAGCCCCCGAGCTACATTTCATGGACACAAACCAAAATTGGCACACATATCAAACATACCAATACCTACAAAAAAGTCTCTTGGAGCGAAATCTCAAACCCAACAAGATGTCAGATATTTTTAACTTCCTCTGCTGAAAAAGTGCAGTTTTTGCCATTTCCAGGTGTTGTATTTTAACAAACTCCTCCTAGGACTTTTATAAGGTCAACACCAAAGTTTGTTGTTGTCATCTAAATGCCTTGGTAATAATAAATTGCGAAGATCTAGAGTTTTCGTCAAAGGGCATGTCCGAGGCGGCGTCACAAACTTTAATGTTTCGCCACGAAACAGAAAGTTGGTATAACTCAGGCATGCATTGACTTATCTGCCTCAAAATCCACATGTTTGATAACAGTCCAGCCCTGAACATGTGTATATGTCAACATTCAATTACAGTCATAGCGCCACCTGCTGGCAACAGGAAATGACATGTTTTACAGTGTAACATCTCCTCCTAGAAATTGGGACCTAAAATCCTCTAAAATCAGACTGAATCCAAGTTTTGTCAGTATAATCCAAAGGCCTTTGTGGTGTTAATTGTAAAGAGGGTGTTCGTGGCGGACTGACAAAGTTCAGTGAATCGACATGGAGGAGGACGTACTTATAACTGCGTTCACCCCGAAAGCGTCAAAGTAGACGGAAGTCATTCATTTTCAATGGGAGCCGGCGGTGATAAGCGGCGAGGAGCAGTGCGGCGCATCTTAGCCATTGTGAGGGTTGAGGAGAGTTGAAATCAAGTCAACTTTATGGTAATGAGCGGTGATCCACCGCTTCAGAGGAGTCCTGAAGAACACAGACCTGTGAACTTTGGTTCCGACCACAGTTGTTCCCAAGGGTTTGACTATTGCGGTCGACAGATTTCCAATTATTTACAATGTTTTCTAAAAGGAACATGCATTAAAAAAAGTTACTGGCGAGTTACTGATGTGCATTAATGTTTTTTTTTTTTTCTTTAAAAAAGCAGGAATCTTATGCAACAATACAAAACAGTATTGCAGCTTCAGGATATTTCAGACATATGGACACGTTGGATAATTAAGTGGAGCAAAGTCACACCACATGCAACTTGATCTTCCATTGTTAAATGAATTTGATAAAAAGTGTGCAACATTTTCATGCTAGAAAGCATGTTTTTAGCGGGAATGTAACTGATATGATATGCTGCAATGCCCCCCTTAATATGAGATCAATGTAGCGAATTGACGCTCTCGCTGCCGGAGCTGAAGGCAGACAGCATTGTCGCCAGGGCAGCCAGAGCGACCTTTGACGCTCTCACCGCCTTCGGTGTGACTGCACAGTAACTCAGCCACACAATGTCAGCCTGAAATCAGCCTGAAAATTCACAAGTTTGATGAGATTCCTCTCCTGAGGACATCTACATGCCAATATTGAGTCACAGTCATAGCGCCACCTGCTGACAGAAGGAAGTTTGGCATAAATTGGTCCTTTTCTCAGGTCTCTCTGTCATTTTAAGGCCACCAGGTGACAGTGAGCTCGGGTGGGAGATCCCTTTCATCGCTGCTTGCAGCTTTAATTATCATTATGATTTTAAATTAAAAGTTCATGCTGCACTTTTTGATCTATGAACCTGAATGATACCAGGAATCATACAATTTGTTCAGAAGAGAAGTGGTTTTACTTTTCCAAATAAATAGACTTGATTTTTTTGCCTGGCATGCAATAAAAATGCTTGATTTGGAGCAGTAACCCGAATCATATTTAGAATTGTGGAGCTCTTTCAATTTGGACCAGCAAGCAGCCACTTACTCTTAGCTTTTCATCCAAAGTCATCAAGTAGGAAAAACAGAATTATACTTGTCAATGATTCATAATTAAATGTTAATCCGATGCTGAACACGAGCTAATTAGTAGAATACTTAAAACACACAACATAATTATCATAAGTGCAGAATATTCTGCATTAATAATATCGGATCCATTTTCTCTTAGCATTCTGAAGGCATCGGTGACCATATGATCCATAAAACCAATCTTCAGCTGGCAGCTGGTAAAGCCGTCCTGTGTCACAGTACATTATCGCTCACATCAATCATATATCATGATCAAATCTTGTATAGATTAAGAAACATCACACGCTGAGGGGGGAAAATGAAACCGCATCTTTGTATTTTTTTTATCCCTCTTCATCTCATTTCAGGTTCTTATTTCAGTGCATTCTGGATGAGTCATTTTTCTCATTAGTGCTGCCACTCACAAGGGTACGAGCAGGGGGTAATGAGGGTAATTAACTCAAAAGACACACTCAAACACACACACACTCTCTCTTTTACACAAACACACATATGCGCACACACTTTTTCTCCCTCAGTATCAAAACAACTCATGAGCAAGGTCAAACAATAGCCAGTACTGCTAATATGCTACACAAAAACAATGGCTGAAATTAGATCAGAAGAAACAGGGAAGCTAATAAACAGGTAGTATTTGAATTATATTGTCTACACCACATCCTCAAGAGTGGCCTAAGAAAAACACACACACACACGCTTGTGTGGTTGTCTGGCTATTTCAGGTGCCTTGGTCTTTGTGTGATCTCTCTATTTTTGTCTTTACTGATGTTGAAGATGAAAGAATGGAGACCGTGAGGTGCAGAGCACTAGACGAGCAAACAACAGAAGAAGAATGTGAAGAGGTGTAGGCAGGGGGGTGTGTGAACTACCTTCAGACTTTAAAGAAAACACAAATAAACCTTACAGGCTCAATTCCCAAAACTTATACAAGCTTTTGGTGAAAAGTTTGACAGTCGCTTTAAAGGCACAGCTCAACCACCAATGGAAACCGTTTCATCATGTACTCACACTCATGCATGTATGTCATTATTTGTCTAGTGGAAAGCAGTTAGACTTTAGGCATTTCCTGAATTCTCTGATAAATGATTTATTTGTTGTTCTTTCCTGAATTGCACAATAAAAGCCAGAATTCTTATTGTTTGACTATCCAGTTAACTTCAGTTCAGACAGTTCTGCCAACATTTGGGCAAATAGAATAATAGTTGGAAGTTCAAATATTGTTATTGAAATAGTGGACAGTTAGTAAGCGCTGTGTGACCAAATCTCACTTTCCTGACCTCAAGAAACACATTAATATTAGCTGTAGTTAGCTAGCCCCCAGCTTTATACAGTTGAACAAGATATTGTGTGTATTGAGTGTAACACTGTAGTGCTATGTAATAAATTGGTGTATCTGTATCACCAGCATCAATATACATTACAAGTTAAACAGTGCAAGCACATTACAATACACATAATTAATCCTCAGAAACTCAAACACACAAAAATTAAGAAATTCACCAGGCCACAAAGTAGCTTGTTTGCATACAAAAATGTTTTTGTCTCTAAATAAAAATAAAAAAGAGCAAGTAGAACATATTTTGTAGGCAAGACGAAAATTGAAGCATTGGCCAACTAACAAATGAAGAATAAAAAGAATCCAATGGACAGTTGTCTTCTCTTGGAAATACTCACTTCAAATAATCCCCAAAATTTCATTTCAAGAATGACGACAAATCACAAAACTAGCTTCAGGCCTCCATGCAGGGGGGATCCTCCAGACTATAAGAGCTTTCACAATAGGTAGTTATAGGAACTATCCACTATCCCAGTGCACTGAGAGTGCACAAAAGTGGTGCGAGTGGGAGGAATGGGGGGTGTTGGCAGTGTATGGTGGAGGGATGTTGCGGACAAAAGTGAAGTGTGTTGGGAAGTCGCAGAAGAAAATGAAAGTGAATAGCGGACGGGGGAGGAGGGCGGTCGAGGAGGGGGATCGGTAAAATGAGGTGCCACATCAGATTTCAGAGGTGCCAGATCCCGCGTGTTTCAGCACAAATTAAGCCCTGGTTAATGTGGTGCTAATGTCTACTAAAGTTCTGGTTTTTCAACTTGAGCGATTTGCACGAATCACGCATTAGGTGCGTCAAACGATTGAAATGCTCAATTTGTGCCTTGTTATTCTCTCAAATTGCATCATTTGTGATGCCTTGTTCTCCCAAATAGCGCCGCAGGATGTCAAATTGCACTGACTTAAGATGTAAATCACTTGCGCTTAATGCTTCATCCTTGTCTTTAGCTTAAACCACCCTTTTAAACATTCAGGACGCAAGAAATGTACTGAAAATTTGATCTAATTTCAGTTTGTTAAGACCTGACCAACAGTGACATGCTGTAAAAATACAATCGAATAAGGGTCAATGCCCTGTCACATCATTATCAATCACTGTACTAAACAATACAAAACAAAAAAGTGCAATTGACTAGAGACTATTGTTGTTTACTGGACCGGTATGGACTCTACAGGAGACACACAATGTAATCCAGTTAAATCTCTCAACTCAGCCATCCCTCGACATGGCAGCTGACCAATCCAATCGCCCCATAGTCTCCACAGCAACTGCACACACTTAAATACACTCCAGCCCTAAAACACACACCATCTGTGAGATTACATGTCAAACTCCCATAAAACCCTGTTCTTACAGGAACTTAAGAAAGGATCTGAGCTGATCTGATGTGAATCAGGGACGTTCTTTAACTAGATTTCATGAAGCTCATGCTGATTTTAAATCAGATTTGTAGAGCAATGTATCTTCAAATAAAGAAGGCACATTATGAAGTCTCATTGCATTTACTTACACATGACACACCCGGCAGACTCTGCTCTTATCTTTCATTTCTGACTGCTTACAGAATGACATGGCATGTGATTGTTAGTGCTTACAGTATAGTATACACCGTAATATGTGTGTGTGTGTGTGAGAGAAAGAAAGTGTGCAAAATGCTACAATAAATCTTTCAAACAACAAATCACTTTAGTGTGAAAAAAGCCACAGTTTGTACAAGGTAAATAACAGCTGAGATTTTTTTTTACAACGTTGCCACTTGTACATTGTCATATTATCAATAAAAACAAAAACCTGCCAGTTGAATAAAAGTTTAAAACTTTAAATCAGAATTTGTAAGGGTTATGAATAATTTCGGCTTGAGTGTTTATACACCCAAATGTATCAACATATTGATAAGCTGATGATTATTTTATAACTTTATAACTTTTATAATTATTTTTATCATTTAAAATAATATGCTCATTTCTGTAGCGGATTATTAAAAGTTAACAAATTCTAATAATTTACTAATAATTCTATTAATTTACAAGTTACAGATTTCAATAAACTGATCATATTTTTTTTCACAGTGATTCCCAATAACAACCTAAAACCCAACCATCTGCAAATACCGTAGGCTTTAAACGGGTCTCAGGCACTAGGGCTGCACGATTACTCATTAAAAGGTCGCAATCTTGATTCGACCATCCACACTAGCGCTGTGCCATTAATCGCAATCGCAATCACGATTTGACACGTTGCGATTAGCTAATCCCTGCGATATAAAATATATATTATTTAACTTCCCCCACCCAGAGCAAGTGCATGACTGCTGCCTGTGTGTGGCAGACTTACTAGCCAATTGAGTGAGCACACTTTCGTCTGCTCAACCAGAATTGCGCAACCAAACTGCGCAACACCCACAATAAAGAACAAACAAACAGACAAGTGTGAACGAGAGGCATTCATCAATAGACAAATTAATATAAAAGAAAAACAGCATGTTGATAATATGGGAATATCTTAGTTTCAAATTCACAGACACTGAACAAAAACTGGTAATTTTTCAAGAGCTGTCACAGAATTGTTGCCACAGCACGAGGAAATACAACAACCAGCACCTAAAAAAGTACCACAGGTGGCTATATGAGGAGTGTCCTGCTAAAAAGTCAACTAAAAGTACTGCCAGTGACACTCAATATAGTAGCAAGCAACAGCAAAGTACAATTTCAGAGTTGTTTGCTAACATAAGTTAATATCTTTTTAGTTCCTTACTTAACAAACACTCACTGCATTTTAGCAGTAAGAAGCTACAATACAGATTATTGAGCTGAAGCTTCACTACAAAAAAAAAAAAAAAAAAAAAAAAAAAAAAAAAAAAAAAAAAAAAAAAAAAAAAAAAAAAAATCGCTATATCTGTCAAAACAATTAAAAAATAAAAAAAAAAATAGTTATTTTTTATTTATCAAGGGGTACATCAAAGACACACATAGGTGCGCGTTGTGTCACACCATCTCTAAACATTTAATTCTAAATAACTTTGAGGGATACAGACACCCTGGGTGATGTTAGGCGTTTGTTCTTGTTGCTTAAGAAATGAATGCATGTAGGTAAAGCACCCAGTACAGCGCATCCATTGAGCGACTTACATCAAACTTATGAAACATTTGAGGGCACATGGAATAAAGTTAAAGGCAGAGGAACGCACTGTCTTTGACAGCTTGCTACATCATCTGGCACTTTCACTAACTATGTTTACATGAACACCAATACTTTGATTTTAATATGATTAAGACAATACTCTGATAAAGAGTCTACCACGTAAACAGTGATTTTTGATTACCCTAAAGGACCGCAGACACCTGCGTCACGAAATGCGGAGGCTTTTTCTTTCCAATCGGCGTGCGGTATCAAATTCCATTGAAACAACACTCTTCCACCAGTCCTTACTTCACATTCACACCCAATACCTCAAGTTTGTCACAGGGCATGAACAATATGTTGCTGAATGAAAGCGAAACTGCCAAACTGCAGTTAAGGTCAAAAAATGAAAAATGTAACACCCAAAATTACATGAAACTCTGGAGGAAACGTGGATAGCGTGCTAACGCAATGACATCAATCAATCTATGTGCTATAGCATATAAACAGGATCATGCAAGGAACATTCAAAAAGCAACTCATGTAAACACCTTTATCATATTATTGTCTTGTTCAGATTAAGGCAATTAATTAGATTGCTGATATCCATGTAAACATAGTCACAAGCCCAAACCCTAGGGAAAAAAAAAGTGTTCCCTGACTTTTTGATGGCAGCCTTTCCACAGGTTAGTATAGTAAACTAATGTAATGCTAATTGCATAGTGCAAATCTTAAATTCATGCTAACAAAGAAATGATCAAAAGAAATCTATTAATTCAATTCAAACTATAAATAGATGTATACTTTAAACTTTATTTATAGTGTTTAATTAAAATTATATTTAAATAAAAAAAACTGTCAAATAAAAGATATTTTAGAGTCATCCACCATAATTTTGTGGCTCCATATTAATTGGTTCAGGCATCGTTTTGGCACTGGTACCATTTTAAAGGTATCGATTTAGCACCGGTATCAAAATAATCCCAAACGACACCCAACCCTAATTCCAAGACCATACAAAATGTAGCATTTTCACCACAAGTAGACCTACACATAGACCTAATATTATTATTATTGTTTATTTAACCATATGTTTGAGAAATAACAGTAATAATAGCCTACTCATATTAACCCTTATTTTACATCTACAGAATCGTGAGTAAATTATGATCTTTGTTTGTTCTAAGCAAAAAAACATAAACAAACATGATTCTCATTTAGCCAGAATTGTGCAGCGCTATCAGGCACATAAACAAACACTGATCACATGTTGAATCTACCATCCATCTGAATACTGTATGTACTCACTCATACTGTGCTGCTGGAGGTTGGTCGGGGTGTGTGGTCCAGGTGAGCTTCTTCTCAACAGCTGTTCTCCTCAAGGCACTCATGACCTGCACACATCCAACACACACATTTCCTTAATAACACAAACACGGCACTGAAAATACTCAACGACTAGAAACAGACACTAAAACCTCTTAAATCGACGCTAAGAAAAGCTACAAAAAATCCAAGCGAAAACCACAGCATTCCAGTTAGCTAGCCAAATGCGCTGAAGCAGTGTTATCTCCCAAAACGAGCAAAGATAACATTCCAGCATCCAAATCAGACGTGATCCAGGAATTGTGAGCAGTATGTTAGAGCAGATACTCCATAAAAAGCTTATGTCGCATCTGAGTCAATCTAATGACTGAATTCTGTGATCTAGAATAGACTGAGATCATCTTAAGGATCAGTTTTACATAGCAACCGAGCAGATAAAACTACTTATAATCTGCTGATAATCATGTAAAGTTAATTATTTCAAAGCCAAACATATTTAGACATTTAAGTCATATACCTAAAACGAATGAAATGAATAACTACGCTATATTATACAAACAAAGAGCTTCATAATCTATGATTTGCAGCTTTCACCAGGAGCATCAGCAAAATATTAGGAATTTGAGTACACTTTAACTTAATAATTCACGTTGTTAACTAGGGCTACATGATATTGGAAAAATCTAACATTGTTATTATATATATATATATATATATATATATATATATATATATATATATATATATATATATATTGCGATATGAATACAATTTCACTAGATTGAATAACTATTTGAAAAGAATTTATAATTTCAGATTGATTGGGATGATTCTGTATGAGACTGTATATGCATACAATATAAGAAACAATCTACAAGCAGATCAATTCAATAAAAACAATTATGCTAATTAAATAAACAGTCTTTTATTGTTTTCCATGGAGTCAAACTGTATTCAAGTATACAGTAATTGAATAATCTAATATAAAATAATATTGCATAGTCTTCATTTTAGAAACAATTCAATAAAATTAATTGTTATTATTTGTAAAAGTTACAAACAGTACACTTTCTTATGCCTAAATGCTTTAAAAACACTCACACAGTCACAGGCCTCAAAAAACACTAGCAAAATGATAAATAATAATTTAAACTTAACATTGTGTATACTATTGTGAATGATCACACTGCGATATTGATGCTGAAACAATATATTGTGCATCCCTACTATTAACTAATGTTTAACTAAGAGTTTTGTCTCTATAAACAACAAATTAGCTGCTTATTAATAAGTTAGGTAGTAGTTGGGTTTAGGTGTTGGGTAGGATTAGGGACATAAATAAGATCATACTTTATAAGTGCTAATAAACAGTTAATATCTTATTATATCTTATACATATTAAAATGTTATAATAGGTAGGTAATAAGCCAGTAGTAAATGATGTAAATTGCTACTTAAACCATATCTGTCAACCCACCAGTTTTTCCCAGGATTCTCTCATATTTTAGTTCTATCCCGCTAACATGGCCAGTAGGGGGAGCTCAACCTGTGGTTTATGTGAGTCCTAATGGCCCAGTAAAAGCGAAAGGGACACTATACATTAAGTGGGCGCCGTCTTTTGGATGAGATGTTAAACCGAGGTCCTGACTCTCTGTGGTCATTAAAAATCCCATGGCATTTCTCGTAATGAGTAGGGGTGTAACCCCAGTGTCCTGACTCCTGGCCAAATTCCCTCCATCGGCCCTTACCCATCATGGCCTCCCAAACATCCCCATCCACCGAATTGGCTCTAGCACTGTCTTTCCACCCCCCTACAGCTGGTGTGTGGTGAGCACACTGGCGCCGTTGTCCTGTGGCTGCCATCGCATCGTCCAAGTTGGTGCTGCACACTGGTGGTGGTGTGGAGAGACCCCATCATGATTGTGAAGAAATGCGCTATATTATTACATATTACATACACTTTTACACATACATAATCATCCCGTAAAAGTATTTTCCTGTATTTTTAATCTTTCTTGAAGGGTGGCAATAAACCTTAAAGAGCCGATCCTCCCTACATGCAACCCATACCGCCGAACCACCAGGGGACGCCTCTTACTCTTAAACGTTATCGGCGGGGAATCTGTTCTCTGCTTACATTTTATTTAGACATGAAAACACTTTGAAATAGATATAAAATGGTGGGATTCCCCTCCTTTTCATTATAGGTACCGTTGCCCCTACTATGCAATCCTCAAAACAGTCATGTAGTGGTACGTGACTGTCAGACGCAGTGATAAATACGCTGTTTCCCCACAACCGATTCTGTACACGCAATTTGAAGCGCAGCGAAAGTGGACACTGGGTTTTGGGTGCATTTTTAAACAGACATATACACATAATAATAATAATAATAATAATAATAATAATAATAATAATAACAACAACAACAACCACAACAACATCTAAACAAGTGAACCTTGGTGGGTTTTCTTTTAAACACAACACATTTTGTCTTAAATAAGCATAAACCGTTAGGAAAGCCATCGAATGCTTTCATTTTAGATTTTTAAAGTGACACCTCTGTTATTTAATGTAATCAAACGAAAAATCTAAATAAGAGATTTATTATAACTTGATTTTAAGTCTTTTTAAATAGCTATTAACTTTAATAGTCTAAATTGTTTGCTAATTTATTTGCAGCTTTTTTAATGTATACTATTTATATGACCATTTCAATTGTTTATTTACAATGAAACAACTCTAGATGAACATATTTAGTAATTTAGGTTGGGTGGTATCCCTTGTTATCACATCTCAATGTTGACAGGTATGACTTAAACTTTAAACAGTCTGAGGTTTCTCTAAATAAATAAATATAACCCATAATGCAAAATAATACAATGACTTATTAAATAAAATAATTTGTCCACTATCAACTATTTATTTTTTTAAAAATCACTCTGTTTATTTTAATCTGGATGCTGTTGTTTTTATATATGAACAAGTGAATATAACTCAAATCCCTTTTTTCCCCAGTATACCAAAAGTCTATATGGGTCTTTTTTTGCTTTAACCAAGCAATCAGATTACTTTTCATAATCTGATTACTCATGAAAGTAACAACAGAGAAGTTTACATCCCACACAAACAGAGCCTAAGAGCAAAAGAAATAAGAAGAAGCTTAAAAGCTTTAAAAAAAAAAGTGGTCTATTGCATAAGACCCTATGAAAGCTTATCTCCCACCCTCCACCAATTCACACAGTGATGATATCAGGCTAACTGTCATGACCGAATGTGACAGAGCAAACCAATACACCCTTCCTGCTTTTTCCTATTTTCCCCATCTCACTCCTTCATTTAGGACCGGTAATAACCCCTTACCACCATTCAGCATAGTGGAGTAATGATCACATGCATTGTGTGCGCATGTATGCGAATGATAGTAATGGGGCGGCAGCGAGAGGAGGTTAATCACTGTAATAAGATGATGCAGAGCGGGTGGAGGTGACAGGAAATGATAAGGGGCGAATAAGATCTCTCCCATCACATGTTTGTGTGATGAGCAAACTAACACAAGTTAAAGGAATCGTTCAGCAAATTATCATAACTTGTGGATGGAAAATTCTGTTCTAAGTATAGACCATTCTGAGGGATGCAAACAAAAATAATGGTCCCAGCATATTCCCTGTTTTACATTTTTCATTTCTCTACCTTCCGAGAATCCAAAAAGAGCCACGTATTAATAAATAATGTTATGATAGCTGTTTTACCATTACATTATGATTGAATTACCTCTTGTTACAGTTATGACACAGTTTGAAAACAAACAGGAAATTTTCATGGGCCAATGACATCACCACATTGAAATGGTCTTTATGATGGATGTAATTCATGGTCAAAAATGACAAACAAACAAATTAAATAAAGGTGCAATAAAAATCGATGTAATAGTCCATATCAGTTTTGTTTAAAGATTAATAATATAGATTTAATGTTTTTTTTTTCCAGTAAACATTTATTTCAATTAGCAAAATTTTATTATTTAATTATTATTTAATTAATTATTGTCATTCCATGGACTTTTTGGCTAAAGTTCTGTCCTGATCAAAACAAAGTATAACTAAATCAGTTTTGTTACAAGTGAACTAGTTTTTCTTTTGCTTTACTTTCTTTTCTTTTTGATAATAGCTTTTAGATTGATAGGATCTAGTCAAGAACAAATAAACAAAAACAGAACGAAAGCAAATCCCAATGGTCGAGTGAAAAAAAAAATTTAAATTTCTAGTAGTAATCACAATACCATGATACAGCGAAACCGTGTTATCATACTGTCAGAAACTTATACATAACTTAAAAACATAATTGTACACTAAATAGGTAAATAAATAATATTAAGATGTTTACACCCATGTCTTCAATGTGTAGGAAATAGGTTACTTTTCTATTTACTTGTATTGTAATTACTAAAGGAAAAACACAATAAAAACAATACAATTTAAGAACTATAAAATTTCAATAACATTTCAGAACTAACAAAAAACAAATGAACACTTTTAACTAGATTTCTATTTTCTCTCTCTTTTTTTCCTGGAAACTGCTACTTTGGCTGAGTGTAGATTTAGAAAAAGCAAAGAATGGTGGTTTGACTCTCTGTTTCCTCACACAAAGTTAGTGTTTGGAGCATTTATAATATTTTACATAAGTCATATAAACTTTTACGGTTCTTTTTCATCCTTCTTTCAGTTTGACTGCTCACTGTTTTCATTGCATGCAAAAGAGTGAACACCTCCTTGCGTATTCCATGGAAAAAAGAAAGGATTTGGAAAAACCTTTGGGTGGGTTCATTTTTGCATGAACTACGCCTTTCAGATCACTGGAAAGTCAAAGAAGGAAAAAAAAAAAACAGCAGCCAGGTGAGCAAGAGTGAAAGAGGGAGAGAGCAAATGCTGGTCTTAAAGCTGGGATTACTGCCACCATATGTTCACATATTCTGGCCTGTCAATAGCATGGCACAAAAAGGAGCAGCCATATAACACAGCCACATCATCACCCAGACACATTACAGGCAATTTATCACCTGAAAATATGTGTGTGTGTGGGCTGACCGCCTCGTTTTGTGCCAGACTGGTTGACTCTGCCAGTGGGCATCAGTACCAGTGCCAGGGCATGAGCTCAGGAATGTAGAGACCTTCAGCATTGTGTGTTTACATGCATGTGGGCCACATTTTGTTTTGTAGTTAGTCAGCAGCTTTGGGCTAGATGATTAATATTTATTATAAAGTTTGTATTACTTGGCTAAGAGAATAAAACACAGTTTTGAGTTGAGCCTTATCATTTTTAAAGGACAGTTTTGTATCCACTGTTGTTGTTGTAAATTGTATGAAGTACAGAATTGGGATATAATTGCATCTACGTGCTGAGAAATTTGATTACAAAATGAGTTTGTTCAAGAGGTTTGTTTTAATTAAGGCTGCACAATATATTGTTTCAGCATCAACACTGCAATGTGCATGACATGCAATGTTAAGGAGTAAATAAAAATAGCTGTCAAGGAGAAACAGTTCAGAACACATGAGAATTGTGGCAGAGTTTAACCAAAATATAGTGAAAGTTTTACATTTACACATGTTTTAAGGCCTGGCAGAGTTCAAAGTATTCAGGCACAAGACATTTTACCATTTGTAACTTCAATAAAAATGTAAAAATAAATAAATAATAAAATTTTGTTTAATTATTTACCCAGTAAAGCCTTATGCAGTGTTATTTTACATTTGATTACTCAAATTAAGTACCTGAATACTATTTGACTTCTCTGAAAACTATAAAAAACTTTTATCTCAGCTTTTTGGCATTTGCTTGAAATTTGTTTATTACATGTATGTATAATTTACTTTCCTACAGAATCATGCCAATCATTTTAAATCAATATATTCTATCCAAATAGCAGTTTTCAAGTCATTCGGTAAAATTGTGTATATATACAAACTAGTTTGTTTATACGTATTTATCGCTGAGAAACTAAATATTGCAATGTCAGATTTTTCCAATATCCTGCAGCCCTAGCTTTAATCACTGATTAATTTCATAATGCAAATGGAATTAAAATAAAGAAATGTCGAAATTATTCTGTGTGTTATTACAAGCAAACAAATAAACAAAACAACAAACAAAACACCAAACAAAATGTTTGGTTGAAGAATCTGGTCTGTGTAAAACGAACAATAAACAAAACACAAATACAAAGCAAACAATCAAAACAAAGGATGATTGATTTTCTAGGGAAGAATTCAAGGATTGTTCCTTTTGCTTTAAGCTACAACAGCTACAACACCTCTGTGCTACAGGTTGGGTCTGTCAAAACAAAACAAAACAAAACAAAACAACAAAACAAAAAGCAAGAAAAAGTGCACTTCAAAAGGGATAAACAAGATTATTTACAACTATTACTCAACCCTAGTGGAAAACAATGACTCTGAATGTGTATTTAAATATATGGTTTTTGAGGTGCCATTTACACTAAGGCCTTTAAGTTTAAAACTCATAGATTCTGTTACGGTTCTATCTGTCAATCACAGTACTCCAGCATCTTTCATTCGTTCATTCATTTTCTTTTCAGCTTAGTCCCTTTATTAATCAGGGGTCGCCACAGCGGAATGAACCGCCAACTTATCCAGCTTATTTCACGCAGCGAATGCCCTTCCAACAGCAACCCACCACTAGGAAACACCCATACAAGCTCAATCACACACATACACTACACTACGGAAAATTTGGCTTGTCTTTGGACTGTGAGGGAAACCGACGCAAACACGGGAGAACATGCAAAATCCACACAGAAATGCCAAGTAGCCCAGCTGGGACTCGAACCAGCAACCTTCTTGCTGTGAGGCGATTGTGCAAACCACTGCGCCACCGTGATGCCCCACTCCATCATCATTGACCCATAAAAAATTAAGCACTTAGAAAATGTTAAAGACCTTGTTTTTTATTTGGAAATGCTGGTATTCTGTTTTAGTATAGACGGACTGAAGCACAAACTTTTGAAAACAGACGTGTGGTTATTCACAATCATTCTCTGATTGGTTTTATTGGTTATTGAGGATCTTTCCCAGATTCATCAAGCACCTCGCATATGACCATTACATAATTAAGATTGGAAGTACGGATGTTGTTAATGGGATTAATGGTCACTTATCACACTGTATAGTGTGGACAGAAAACGTTTGTTCTGAAACACAATAAAAATGCCAGGATGAGTGTTTTTATTTTAAAATCCTGTTTTTAACTGAAAACCTGAGGATTAAGTGCATAATGATATTGCTATTACAACGTGAACAATGTTCATGAAGACACGTTCTGTTTTTTAGCCAAATTTGTCAGATGTTTTCAGTAAGTGATTTGTTCATATAAAATACAAAATATACAGTTAAAGGGATAGTTTACCCAAAAAAATTACAATTCTGTCGTCATTTACAAACCATTTACGACTTTCTTCTGTTAAACCCAAAAGAAGATAATCTGAAGAAAGCTGAAAACCTGTAACCATTGACTTCCATAGTATTTGTTTTTCATCTTTCTTTAATTTTTTTCCTTTGTGTTCAACAGAAGAAACTCGTAAATGTTTGGAACCACTTGAAGGTGAGTAAATAGTGTGTACATTGTCATATTTGGGTGAACTTTAAAAACAAACTGTATTTTCTGTAAAAATAATTAAATAAAATGTAGTCTGCAGAGAGTCCCTGCAAAAGTATGTATGTTTGTGTGTGTGTTCCTGGGTTTGGGGAAGTGTTTCACAAAGTAATAATAACGGCTTCCTACACCAGTGCCCACCACCAGAGAACTGTCTGATGTACCGGCTCTGAAAGCTTTGCTCCATTTAGTTGCCATGGCTCATCCTCCCCCACACAGGAAGTGATCTCTCCTTATCTGTGGGCAAAACCAGTTCAGTTCCTCATCGGCTTCCCTCTACCTCTCCAGCTGAAGCCATCCATACAACTTCTGTTGTTTTTTATTTCATCCACCACAGCACAATAAAGGCTTCAGGGACACTGCTGTGACTGTCTAGGGGTTTCATATGTTACTATTTATCAACAACATTTTGCTTAATTTCATAGTAATTAGCTTTTAGTTTGTATTACACACCATTATATCATTTAATTAAGATTAATAAAATAGCTTTCTGTTAGAGTTCACTCAAAAATGAAACTTATGTCATTGATCATTCACACTCCACTTGTTTCAAGCCTTCAGATGTTTTGAAAATTCTTGGAAACCAGCTGTCGTTGACTTTTACCTTATTCAGGGTTTCTGCAGCTTTTAAGGTTCTGCTTTTTAAGACGTCTTTAAGTTCATTTTAAATAAAATTTTAGACGTATACAGGGGAAAACATTAAGGATATATATTTTTTTCAAATATCCCAGACGGAAAAGATTTTTACTTGCCCTATATATATATATATATATATATATATATATATATATATATATATATATATATATATATATATATATATATATATATATATGTGTTATTGTAAGGAAAACAATTAAATCATTATGATAAATAGAGTTAAAACAACAGTTTAACGTTTTGAGATGAATTGCTGGTGACTGTTGGCCAGATTGTGTAGCTATACATGAAGAAAAGAAAATTAAGACCTGTTAATAAGATTTAAGACCCACCACACAATATTTCAGTTGATTTAAGACTTTTTAAGACCTGAAATGTAGTTTTTGAGATAGAAGACATTTTAAGACCCTACGTACACCTTGTTATTATTTAAGTCAATGGCAACCGGTTTCCAACATTCTTCAAAATATCTCCTTTTGTGTTCAACAGCCCCTTAAAGTAAATGGTAATAAATAGCCTCCATATCATACCATATCATATCATTTAATTCTGAAATGTAGCACTTAAGTTAGGTTTTGAAAAATAAATAAAACATGATCATCAAAAAACACGTGATGTTTTAAAAAAATATATTAACAACCAATTTAATTTCCACTTAACTATGAACACAGAAAAAAAAGAAATTATCATATCAGCATTATTATTATTATTATTATTATTATTATTATTAATATTATCACAACTATAAGACTTTATATTCCATCTATTTAATTGTAAGCCAGGTTTGAAGCATTATGCACCTTACAGGTCTATTATGTTATGTTTTAAAGAAAGAATTTCACAAGAAATAAGGACAAAATAATTAATATTTAATTACAATTATATTGGCCATTCATTTAATATAGTTATAGATATGTAACAGTACTGCACTGCATGTTGTACCGTACTCTTTAGTGATGAATATATCTGGCAGCTAATGGACCACAATTTCCCTCATGAGATCAATAAAGAACATGATGATCATGATCTAATAATAAATCCATCTAATCCAATCAATTGTAGTCCCTGAAGAGCTAAATCAAAAAGTTTTATCAGGTTAAAGATTTCCCATTTCGCTGTCTTCATAAAATAAAGTAAAAAAAGATTACATAAAGTCTTAAATAAAAATTTCATAGTCAAAAAACAAACAAACTGCACACTTTTTCTAATTAGTTTTAAACTAAAATACAATGAAATCATCAGAGATACAAGTGTTCATAAGACAAGTGATCATTTTAAGTTTTTTTATATTTAAAATAATAATAATAAACCTGAAAAGTGGATACAAATTAGTTGTTTGACTAATATTGGCAAAGCTTTGTGTTTTAAAACTACAATTAATTTTTATTTTTGGTCCTCCTTAAATTCCTCCATTAATAAGCAAAATGGTTCTTGTTTTAAAATGACTGACAAGATTTGTTGGCAAAACTATTATTACACTCAACATTTAAGTGGGTATCTTATTTATATTTACTTTAATGTATAATATTATTACTGTATGATTGAGCCTCTCGCTGTCTGTCTTAAAACACGATATGTAGTAACAATGTTAAACACAACAAACGTTTTTTTTTTTTTATAGATTATTAGTGAACAATAAAGAGTTGGCTAAATTATCTTTGTATCATGAATTTTAAACTATTATTTATTGTTATACTTTAAAAACATTTATGTCTAATTACTGTTGTAAATAAAAGGCACTGTTTTTGCTTAGAAAAAAATATTAAACAGTACTATACACTCTCAAATATGAAAAGAATAAAGCTTTAGGATACTACAGTTATGACTTTGATGCTTAAAAAACACTTTTTGTCTTTTACCCATAAACATAAATGCATAGATGTCTGCTATTTTGGTACTTTTTAACTGGTTAAATCTTGTTTCTTGTAGATTTAACGAATGAAATGCGAATTATTTGCTCTGGATTACACCCTACACGTGTTCTCCTACAGCTGTGAAAATGTGTGTTTAGGTGATGTCGAGGAGAGCTGTGCTCTATATAACAGGACAGTGATGTGTGTGGTCAGCACATGCGCATGAGCATGTGAAACACAGCTCAGCAGAATGTGAGACATGAAAACACTCATTCAAACTTTTTAAACAGCACGGATTTACATACAGCAAACTTTTTAAGTATCCTTAAGGATTAAGTATCCTAATTATGTACAAATAGTAATTAGACTTAATTAGGCAGTATTGTGTGACTGTTTAAAACATATCATGAAAATAAACTATGGATTTAGAAGAAAACCTAAATAGCTAGATTAAACAAATGGTAACCATAAATTAACCATGGTTATGATCCACTACCAGTTTAAGTAAGGTATTTGTAGTAAAACTGTGTTTACAAATGACGGTTACGACATGCAATAAATAAACAAACAAACCCATAGAAACTTTGGTGAGGATAAATATGTCTTAAACTAAAAACTATACTGTACCACATAAATAGTTTTACAAATATTACAACATTAATGCTATTTATACTGTACTTCAAGATATTTATTATCGTAAATAATAATATTTAATTACTTCAGTAAATAATCAGGAAAAAGGAACAAGACTATCACTCATGTTACTTTTTAGTCATTTTAAAAGCTCATGAAATTGACTAACCTATTTAACTGCGTCCCTACATCAAAGTTTGCTGGACAATTGGCGATTTAAATCTTAAATACATCTGTTTCTTGAATGTCATGCTTTAAAAACAACGAAAAAGTCGAGTGTTTCTTGCTCCTGCTCAAATGAATTTACGTACCAAAACATTTAAAGGCATTCGGGACAACTCGCGATTGACAGCGCGGTCAGCCAATCAACGCTCAGCGTCTGTGTTCTCAGCCAATCGGCGCGCATCATTCATGTTTACGAACAGCCCATGAGCATCGATCCTTCTCCAGGAGGCCGTCCGATCGTTTGGCTCGCTAGGCCTCATTGAATACAAATTTGAACAACTCTAGAGTAAACAAACCACTGTTTCTCTTCGCGCGAGTAAATAAATACCTACAATCAAACATACCGCCACATGTCTTGCATTTAAACTTCATTCAACCGCTCCGCTTGACTCTGAGGGGCTCAAACTGCCCCGCTAGCGCTACTTTAGCACAACAAACACACACAACTTCAGCATGATCAATGTCTTCCGATCACAGTTTATCAGTAACACGCGCTTACCTTCGTAGCTCGCGAACGCGTCTTGTTTACATGTCCCCAGCCGAGTGTGTGGTGTGAATGCGGGCGGGATACACACGCTGTCCGGCATCAGGAAGTCCGCGGTGTTCCCGCTGAAGTGAGCGAGTGTGTGCGCTCGCTATGGAAACCCCTGCTGCAGCAGCTCAGCTCAGGTGCCCGTGCGCCTCCCGACAAACACTGCCCACTTCAGCACTACACTACACATCACAACACTGCACCCATCCTGATCATCATACCTGTGTCTGGACTCTGGAGGATAGTGATGTGACTGAGATTTACACACTCATTTCTGCTAATGATTTAAAGTGAGTTGGGTAGAGATGTTAAGTATTAGAATGAACAGTATTGTACATTATTATACATGTTGAAATATGATAGCTTTAATATTTAGAAATTCTCTGTAACAGGTAACATTACAACATAATCTATCAACAATATGTGAACGGTGTGGGGAAAAAAACAACTTTGAATACTTGGACCACTTGGAAATTCTCAATTTTTCTGGATTAAGTTAAGTGAGTTCTCAAAGTTTTATTTTTGATTTGTTCTTTAAATACTACTGATGACATCTCTATTAAAATGAAAGGCTGTCATTCGGAGTATAAAATCATATTCGATCAATATATTACAATTTTAAAAAGAGGGTCAATTCCAATGCTTTATACTTTAAGAAATATTTAAGAACTTTAAAAAGAAGCTTAAGTTATGAGATCAATATTAGTGGTTAATTGATGAAAAAAAGATCAAAATGGCAATGACAATGTTGAAAATTGCAATGCATTTGTAATATAATAATATAGCCTATGTTAATATAATTAAAGGAGGGGTGGAACTAACCAATAAGCAACATAAGCAGTTGCTTAGGGCCCTGACCAATGTCAAGAAGTCTAAATGAATCTTATAGCTCTTTTATAATATTTCTATCATATGTTGTAAAATCTGTCAATAATCATTAAGATTTTAATGTTATTACTTCTTTTCTAAACCGAGGCCACCCATGAATAGGGGAACATTCCTTCCATACTGCACATGCAAATATTAAAATCTAACTACAAATATGGCTGTACATAGTATGTGAATTAATTTTTTACATTGAGAAGATAAAGGGTCCACTTAAAATTTGTTTTTAACATGTAGTTTATTTACAAAAAAAAAATCTACAAAGAAAAAACATCTATAGAGAAAGTGAGTGTTTTGAGTTTTAATGCTAAGGCCCCATAGCTAGAGTTGCTTTGGGCCCCCAAATCACTGGCCCCCAAAGTCCACTTCTGATTAAATGGATAGTTCACCCAAAACTTCTGTCATCATACACTCACCCTCTACTTGTTCCATGTTTTTCTGTTGTACACAATGGGTGGTAGTTTGAAGAATGTTGGAAAACAATCACTACTGACATCCATAGTGTTTTTGTCATACTATGGATGTCAATGTCCACCCCTTTTCCGCTTTCTTCAAAATATCTTTTGTATGTGTGTTTAACAATAAAGAAACTCATAAATCTGGGGTGTCCAAACTCAGTTCTGGAGGGCCGGTGTCCTGCACAGTTTAGCTCCAACTTCCTTCAATACACCTGCCTGATACCTTGAATACCTCGAATAACCAGCTTGATTAGCTGGTTTAGGTGTGTTTAATTGGGGTTGGAACCAAATTCTGCAAGACACCGGCCCTCCAGGGCTGAGTTTGAGCACCTGTCATAAATATTCATAACCACTTGAGAGTAAATACAGTGTAAACTTTCATTTGTGTGTGTGAATGATTTCTTTAAATAATATTATAGCATTATATATTAATGGTACTACAATAGTATACAGTATAAGAGTAAAATTCATTTACCATGGTCTCTTTTTTGTTAGTGGAAAAGTATTGCACAGAAAACTAAATTGTCCAAAGGAAAGGTTTATTAACATAGACTATCATTAGGGAAGTGTTAGAAACTGATCATTTTAATAAAGTAATGTGGCTTTTGTCTTGGATATGCTAGTTTGTTATTTTAGTTACTGGAGTTTTATAAGCCTCAATTTAAAAAGTAATGAGTCCATCTGCTGGCCAAAATGTGGAACTGCAACTCTTATTTCCAACCGATCGATCCCTTTTAAAACGCATTTACAGCCAATTGGTCACTGGCTCGCTGTAGTTATAATACTTCTAATTAACACCTAGCGGATCAAAGATAAGTGTACAGACCATTTAAAATATAATACAGTTGTTCTGTTTGTTAGTTCTATTTTTATTTTCTGTTTTATTGTGTTTTTAATGTATTTTTGTCTTTTATTTATCCTATTTATGACTGAATATGAAGAGTTCAGATACAAAAACCTCCAATGGCCATCTGAAAATTTTCACTTATAACGAACATTTTTCTCAGCCTCCTATGTTTGTATTCGGTTATTCCACTTTAAAGGCAATGAAAATTTCTTATTCGTCAATATAAAAGTAAAATTACTGAGCCTACACACAGGAGTCAGAGAAAAATGCTAATTTCAGAAGGAAATATCAAATGGCATTTAGAGGTTTTTGCATCTGAACTCTTCACATCAATATAACAAACAAACAAAAAATTTGTTTATGCCAAACAAATTTCATCCATGTTTTGAAGAATCATTTGATGAATGACTAAAAGAACTTGATGCCCCAAAGTAAGCAAGACATTTTTCTTATTTACTGGTTATAATATTTTATTATTTCTTTTATATTTTTTTATTATTTATACACTTGAATATTTTACTTTATATTCATGCATTTGAATTCACTTAATCGTGTGAATAAATAAGTGAAATTTCATTTATTTTCCTTCGGCTTAGTCTCTATTTCAGATCTCGCCACAGCAGAATGAACCTCCAACTATTCCAGCATATGTTTGATTCCTCCAGCTGCAACCCAGTACTGGGAAACACCCATACACACTCATTCACACACATACATTACAGCCGATTTAGTTTTTTTAGATTCACCTATAGTGCATGTCTTTGGACTGAGGTAGACACAGCGACCTTCTTGCTGTGAGGCAATTGTGCTACCCACTGCGCCACCGTGCAGACCCTTATATGATTATCATATTAATTTTAATTTGATGCAAACATCACTTTACGGTTGTCTCATATTTAACCCATGCAGGCACACTTTAAGTGTAAGTTGCTTGTATTCATTGTTATTATGTAAATTATAACCTAAAATGCATATACCTCATATCAGCATTTTCATATCACATGAGCAAGTGAAAAATCCATACTTCAGTCAAAATTTCACATGGCATTTGTTGCTTTAGTACTTACTGTAGAACAAATCCCTCCGCGAAGAGCCTTTGTCTTCTTAAGTCTTCTTGTTTGTCAAGTGTGTTGACTCTGCATTGTTTGCCTTTGTTCATGTATTATAAATAAAGCAGTTTAAGCTTGACATCCCTCACAAGAGCGCTGTGCTGGAACAATGATTCATTACAGTTTTAAAGCTAATGCTTGCCATAATACCGATTTGTGCAGTGGTAGTTTTTGGATAGGTATATTAATGTATACATCATTTGTAGGCGAGACAAACATGTGCAAGCAAACAGTTGTGTTAGTTTCAGACATTTAACATACGTTATATGGTCCTTCTAAATCATGGGTCTCAAACTGGATTCCTGGAGGGCCGCAGCTCTGCACAGTTTTGCTTCAACCCTAATCAAACACAGCTGATCCAAATAATCAAGGTGTTCATAAGTAATAGAGGCTATTAAGCAGGTGGGAGATGGAGGTGGTTGGGGATAAAATCTACAGAGCTGTGGCCCTCCAGGAGTTTAAGAGCACTGTTCTAGATCATTCTAAAATGCAAATGACATATTTGAAATATACAGTTGAAGTCAGAATTATTGCCCAATTACCCTAACCTGCCTAGTAAACCTAATTAACCTAGTTAAGCCTTTAAATGTCACTTTAAGCTGTATAGAAGTGTCTTTAAAAATAGCAAGTCAAATACTATTTACTGTCAAAAGATTCAAAAGATAATATAAATCAGTTATTAGAAATGAGTTATTAAAACTATTGTGTCTTAAAACTATTATATATATATATATATATATATATATATATATATATATATATATATATATATATATATATATATATATATATATATATATATAAAAATCTCTCCGTTTAACAGAAAATGGGGGAAAAATAAACAGGGGGGCTAATAATTTTGACTTCAACTGTATAGCCTATATACAGTGTTGGGGGTAACGCATTACAAGTAATGTGAATTACATAATAATATATTTTTTTCTAAGTAACCAGTAACGCATTTAAAAAATAAGTAATAATATTTAAGTTACTGTTGCAGCTGGACGGGCACCTGCTGCATAAAACATATGCTGGATAAGTTGGCGGTTCATTCTGCTGTGGCGACCCCAGATTAATAAAGGGACTAAGCCGAAAAGAAATGAATTAATAAATTTAAGTTACTTTTAGTTGAATTAATGAGCTTTTAAAAAATAAATTGCTGAATCAAAATTAAAGTAGACACTATGAATCACGCAGCTAATGAGAGAATGCGTTCATAAATTTGAACACATCGAAGAAAAGAAAAAGGGGATCAATGGACAGTGAATCTATTTAAAATAGTACAAAAGTAGCAAACGCATTGCCTTAAACTTTTAATAATCTGTATATACTGCATGTGTAGCTCTGGGGTCAGTAAGTTCTCAGATATCATCCTAAAATATCTTTAATTTTTTTTAAGGTAAATGAAGGTTATACAGTTCGTTGTTAATTGCAGAACTCTATTATAAAAGAAAGAAAAAAAACATATAATAAAAAGTAACACAAAAGTAAAAGAATGCATAACTTACTATAAAAAGTAATTAAGTAACGCAACTAGTAACTTTTTTAGTAACTCATTATTGTAATGCATTACTTTCAAAAGTAACTTTCCCCAACACAGCCTATATAACATTGTTTGAACATACTGTATGATCTTGTATAAATTACCACCACTAGAGGTCAACAAAAACAATTTACTTTTAATGTAATATTTCTGTTTTGTTTTTTGTTTGTTATTAATGTAGAATTTTCGCTTAATTCCCAAGTAAAAAAAAAAGTGCCAGCAAGAAGTAGGCAAGTGGTGATATCTTGGGACTTTAAAGGTAATATGCAAAAATAAATAATTAAATTAATAAATAACGTACAAATTTGAAACCACGTCAATCCATTAACTGTTTATCCATTAAAACCACTAGAACATTTAAATAGGTTCTAATGCGTTTTGTAACATATTCCACTAGATTTAGTGTTTTTAAAATGACGACAATTACCAGTAGAGATCCACAGGGACCATTACAGATTCCATTAAAATCAATCAATCATACTCTTATCATAAACCATTAGAACTATTGCAAATTCCGTTTCCCTAGTGCAGGTTTTTTGTTAATTTCTTTGCTTTATGTATACCTCGGCTTTAAATAAAGATTTATAAAGTTGGATTCTTTCTCAAACACCTTAAAAATGATATACTTTTTCCACCCACTGCTTTGAATATTTAGGGAGACTGGAAATATAGCATATTAACTTAGCCTAATTTATGGCATCAACATGTTTGTTTTTCAGCTGACAGTACTATGGTGGCCTTCGGAAGATTTATGAGGTGCATGAGCTGTTTCTCTCGAACAGCTTTTAAATTATCAGCTTTTTTCACGCTGCTTTTAATATTCGTATCCAGGCACATTACAAAATGATAGGCTATTTTATATCTGTCATTGATGTTTGTTTTTCACCGTGACAGTAGTTTTGTCATTCATTAGGTCTAGTGTTGAATGAAGCAGTATGATAAAGCACACACTTGTTCTACATTTAACGTTTTTGTGTCGTTGTTACTAAACATTTTTAATAGAGTAGAATGCAGTGGCATTATATTTAAAATAAAATTCTTCCCTCAGGCTACTTTAGTCTTACCTGCAGCCAGATGCTTGTGGTCGGTCGGATCCAGTTTTGTTGTTTCTCTCTTTCTTCATAAAAACAGTCTTCCTTTAGCTCAGAGCCAAAAGAAACTCTTTTGTACATGTCTGATGCGATGCCTCTGTGTTCCAGCAGCAGTCGTCTTTGATAAAAGTTTTATTTTTTTTTCTTACACCGTCCTAAGTTCAGTTTTCACACGTTGTGACATGGACTCTTCGTTTTTTCAAAGTGTGTCTGAAGTAACGCATTTTGACAGCGTCTGAAAACGCAACAACTTGGACGTTTTCAAGGTAAATATTGTGATTCACACGTTAACTTCTTTGTTGTTAGGTAAGGTAAAAAAAGAAGTTGTGTTTCTGTGGTAAAACATTCGTGCAACAGAAACCTTTACTTCACCTCAAGAGCAAAGAACGTTTCCCTTTTTGGCGGTATCTGAGATTTAAAGGGAAAGTGCACCCAAAAAATGAGAATTCAGTCATCAGCATTTACCTCACAAAAAACAACTGTCTTCGTGAAAGATAGCTCTAAAAGGCTATATTTGTTGACTAGTTAGGTGCCTGACAGTCAAAGTCCTCGAAAGAATCCGAACCCACTAAATAAAAGTGCATATTCTGCTTTTTGTGTTCTTCTGAGGCTGTTTTCACCTGGTTTTAAGGTTGTAATCAGTCTCTTTTGTACAATTTGGACCACTCTCTCTATACTTTTTTTAAAGGGAAGGGTCGATGAACGGATGTATATATGGCCTTTTTTTATCTTTTAACACAATACTATGAAATATGTCATTTAATTTACATATAATTGTGGCATCACAGGAGATAACTATGAGATGAGCTGCTTTGAGCCACAGCATTATAAGATCAATTGACCAGCAATTTGTATGTCCACACCAGATGCTATAAGCAGCAGAAACATATAAATACCATAGCCATTCAGAAGCGCAGAATAATGCACTCCCAATGAAATTGACAGTTTTACAAACTAATGAATAAGTATTAAATCTCATTACATTTAAAAGTACATACTGAGCGACTGATATTGTTCAGTCAATCAAGATCTGAGGTCAACTATCTACTGGCACTTTTTGTATGTCTATAGACTATTTCAATGTGGTGATGTCATTGGCCCATTCCCTGCTTGTTATTAAAACTATTTCATAACTGTTACAAGAGGCAATTCAATTATAACTTAATGTTAAAACAGCTCCCATAATATTAGTTATCAATACGTGGCTCTTTTTGGATTCTCGGAAGCTATAGAAATGAAAAATATAAAACAGGAAATACAATAGGCCATTGTTTTTGTTTGCAACCCTCAAAATGGTCCATAAATGCCACACAAAAGAGAATTAAAACTCACATTGTAAACATTTAACTCTGAATAAAGTGCATGATCAGCTATGTCATCATTGTTATAGTAGTTTGTTGTTGTTCTAGCCACGACTTAAAGGTATAGTTCACCCAAAATCGAACATTTTGTCGTCATTTACTCACTCTTTACTTGTTCCAAACCTGTCTGACTTTCTTTCTTCTATTAAACAAATAAGATATTTTGAAGAAAGCTGAAAACCTGTAACCATTGACTTCCATTGTATTTGTTTTCTATGGAAGTCAATGGCTACAGCTTTTTTCAATATATCTGCTTTTGTGTTCAATGTAAAAAACTTATAAAGGTTTGGAACCACTTGAGAGTTTATAAATAGTGAGTACATTTTAATTTTGGGGTAAACTATCCCTTTAACATGGAAAAATTCTTGTTACTGCATGTCATAGCACATTAGGACATTGTGATAAAATCAGGACTGACAAGAAAGCATTCATTTTTAAAAAAAATATATATAGGTATACAGTTGAAGTCAGAATTATTAGCCCCCCTTTGAACTTTTTTTCTCTTTTTTTGAATATTTCCCAAATTATGTTTTACAGAGCAAGGAAATTTTCACAGTATGTCTAATATTATTTTTTTATTCTGGAGAAAGTCTTATTTGTTTTATTTCGGCTAGAATAAAATAAGTTTTTTAATTTTTAAAATCCAATTTAGGATTAAAATTATTAGCCCCTTTAAGCTATATTTTTTTCCGATAGTCTACAGAACAAACCATCGTTATTCAATAACTTGCCTAATTACCCTAACCTGCCTAGTTAACCTAATTAACCTAGTTAAGCCTTTAAATGTCACTTTAAGCTGTTAAGAAGTGTCTTTAAAAATATCTAGTCAAACATTACTTACTGTCATCATGGCAAAGATAAAATAAATCAGTAATTAGAAATGAGTTATTAAAACTATTATGTTTAGAAATGTGTAGAAAAAAAAATTCTCTCCTTAAAATAAAAATTGGGGAAAAAAATAAACAGGTGGGCTAATAACTCAGGGGGGCTATTAATTCTGACTTCAACTGTATATATTTTTCCACCTCTAAACTAAACATACAATGTAAGATGGCAACGTTTATGTTGAATTTGGCTTGTGTGTTTCAACAGTACATTAACAGTGGTTAAGAAGGAAGAATGAGTTTACAATGCTTCAGACTCCATGTACACCTGTTAGTTGGCATTAGCTATGTTTTCAGTTTTCAAAACTGTGGTCGCATAAAATGATTGCAAATGAAGCACCTCTTCCATCTGTTGAGTCAAAGAGAACAAAATCATCAGTTCCTGAGAAACTGGTGGCAAATATCGAAATGAAAAATAAAATTTGCTGCAATATAAGAAGCCACTGTGGGCCTTTTCTAATATCTAATAAGTTACCTGTGCCTCAGAAGTCAAAATGCAATGGACATGATGTGGCTTTTGGAGGTTTGAGACCACTCTTTTGGAGTGCAGATGCTTAAAACAGGTATGAATATCAAACCGATTTAATGATGGTCTTTGGCTGACAGTATTTATGACCAAAACAACAATTCAGACATTTTAAAATGAGGTCAGTCTTCGGATTTATTTCTGATTGGATAAAAAGTTTATCCTACTCAGCTTTTAAATGAGCATTTTAACATTTATGTTCATCTTGAGATTTCCATTTAACATTTTTATGTGAAATTCCAAAATGCGCATTAAAAGGTGGACGGCAACATTGTAATTGGACCAAAACGTAGTGCCTGAAGAATGTGAAGTATTCACATTTTGTGGCAGCACGAGGTTGGTTAAATGATGACAGAATATTTATTGTTGGGTGCACTATCCCTTTTTTATGACTACGCAATCCTGGCTAAAAGCCTGCACTGACTGGTGTTTTCAAACACTCTAAGACTTAATTATCACTTGAATGGCTTGATAATTGATTTGGGACTCTCTGGTATCTCTGTAGGGATGCAGTGGACACATGGACAGCACATAGTGGATTGGGACACAGACAGAAGGACAGACGGGGGCCTCGCCCAGAGCAGCGGTACAGTACAGAACAGTGTGACTTCACAGTCAGCACCTTCACTTTTACACTACAAACATGTAATACTTGACCCCAACATTGATCAATTACTTGTTTTTTTTTGTAAAAAATTATGCTTAAACATTACAAACCACAAGGCTGGGGTGTTTTATAAATATAACACATATATATGGCTGTCCATCTACTGTTACAGCAAGTTGGGCTGCACAGAAATATACATATATAAATCTGTATGTATATTTTCCATGTTTGGTGATGAGACTGAAATTAATCGCAATGTAAATCAATGAAAAACAAACGGTACAGAAAAAAAAAAAACATTGTGAGAAGGGATAAAGAAGAGAGACGTGAAACACCGGAGGGTTGCGTGAACATTTGTACAACATCGGACAGGTACTGGAACACCACGCCACAGAGAAAGAGACGAGTATTAGGAAAAATGGTTTAATATCGGAGACAGAGGCAAAAAACTGCATCACACAAGAACATACATTTACAAAAATAAGTCTGACTGTTCCAGCTACACAGTTAGGTTAACAGCAAAGACAGAGAAACCAGAAAAATCTAAACAGCTAAAAGCAAAGTCCTCAAATTACTTTTATCTTGTTTGTCAAACTAATACATTTATCCACTGAAGGTGACTAAATACTTCTAAGTCGTCTAATCGTCTTTATCATGGTGACTGCACAATACTTAACTAAATGAAACTTACCGCTGTTGTAAAGACTCTTTGTAAAGACAAAACCGTATTACGTATTTATAAGCCAAAAGGAAACTCCTCGACCCTCTTTCCGAAAAAGGAAAAAACGAACAGAAGAAAGCAAGGAAAGCAAATATTGATGTGAAGAAGAACAAAGAAGAGGAGGCTAAAGATACCAAGCCAAAGTTCTCCTAAAAAATCTTTATATCAAAACCTAACATTCTGGACGCCAACTAGAAATCAAACTCGGGAACCAGTCGCTGACGGCCCCTGGCTGGGGCCGCGCAGCCTGTCAGAAATTGTTTTTTTTTGTTTTGTTTTTTTTTTTCCTTTAATTGCCAGTATAAAAAGTTCCACTGGTACAAAAGGCATAAGTACAATCAGTGATAGAAATAGGAAAGCCTGCTTTTTTTGTACTTTTTAAATTCCCATCCAATGACAGATTTCCAAAGTGTTGTCAAACAAACATGTATCACGCTTACATAATCCACTGAAATGCATTGACTTTGGCTTTTCTCAAGACAATACTTAAAACTATTTAAATCTTTTTAGAATCAAACAAAATGATATTAATCTACAGACGACAAGCTTTTGTTACGGCACGTTAGATAAAACACATACATTTCCAAAAAACTTGACATAAGCCAAAATGCAAAGAAACTACACATCTTTTTTTTGTCCTTTAAAATACACTTGTTAAATAGCACTTAAGAGAAAGAAAGAAAGAAAGAAAGTAAGAAAGAAACAAAAGAAACAACAAACAGATTTCAGATGCGTGTGGTGCGGAAAACCCCTGAGTGAAGAGTCTCAGCGAGAGCTCCTGCGACTTTGTGCTTTGCAAAACATCCAACGAATATGTGTGTATGTCAAATTGTGAAAGCTTTACCCTGTTTATCTAAAGTTGATTGTGATTAAATGTGCTGAACCAAGCAGAATGTCAATATTTGAGAAGCCCCGAGCTGAGGTATAAGCTGAACCGCAGTGATATTGAGGATATGAGGTCAATCGAAGATGCTTTTGACAAATTATTTTTTTTGCATGATTATAATTCCTCACTATCTTTCGAACAACTTTTTGGGATGGAAATACTACCTTACTGGGTAGATGAAAGGATTTGTCAGTATTAATACTGTGCGGTGCTAGTGTGCTTTTATGTTTGTGCTAGTGGTCTTACAATTTGGCAAAAAAGAACAGTATATCTAAAACCGACTGACTTTAACCTCCCAATGCGAAACGCACTCATTAAGGGGAAATGTATTTCCATTATTTGGGACTCATTCGTGAAACTCAATCAGAACAAATGTCTCATTAAACCGTTCTTTAAACCATTCTTACATAAAACGGTCTGAAAATGGTCTTGCGAAACATGTAACAGTTCAATTTCAATAACCGTTTATACAGAAATAATAGTTTGTTAATGTGCAATTTACAGAACGTCTTTCTGCATATATGTGACGATTTCATAAGCATTGTCATAGTAACTTATTATACATCAGTTGTTCTGTTTGAGCAGGAAAATATACTTAAAATGATTGTATGTATGTTACGCAACACTCCAAAAAATTACTTTTGTTGCTTGTTCAAACTACTTATTTAAAATTGAACAGTTGAAAACACAATTTTTACGTTTTTTGCTTTTAAACTTTATTGTTTTATGTTCAATCCACTTGAATTAGTAAAAACGAATACGTTAACTTAATCGATTTGTGTGGGAACAAAATGAAGGATTCGCGTAATGATTTATGTAGAAATTTGTACTGCGTATAAAATTGGACCAAAAAATATCCAGATTCTTGCGATTATTTTTGTGCATATAGAATAGTTCACGCAAGACTGATTTAACGTAGATGTGTCCTGCTTGTATTTCCAGACAATTTACTTAAATTCTTTAATTATATGCGTGGTAATTTACATATGAATTGACACAGGTTGTCCACGTGATAATTAACTAAATAAATCAACGCAATAATTAACAAAATATTTGTACATTTGTAAGAAATGTACTTACGAATCTAGAATAAATTTGCGCAGAACTGGTTTTACAAACGATTTATACAGAAATACATTCTGTTCGAGGTCAAAAATGTAAAAAATTTGAGCACATTTATGAACATTTGAACTTCTTTTGCTCAAATTTAACTTGAACACAAAGATTTTCACAAATGAATTTACGTATGACAATTTTCAAAAGAATGGTGATATGTTACAAATCAGAAATGAAACATGCTCAAACATTTATTTCAAACAACGGTATACAATTTAAGACCACTTTTTGCAAACCATTTAAGGAAGATTTTACAGAAAATAATTGATTGTGCTTTTTATTTGGCGAACAATATATGCAAATTTGTTGTAGTTTCACGAATGAGCCCCTTACGTTTTTAACCGGCACATAGTTTGGCAGAATTCGTTTTGGCTTAGGTTTTGAAATAACATGGACGACAAACAACCAATCACAACAAAGACACACACCTGTATTCACACACATGCAGACACCCTTGGCACACATTTGAAATGTGCAGCAATGAATTCCAGCCCATTAATACTAATCAAAGTGTTAAGGCAACGGCAGAGCTTGGGTATAAAATAGTGCTATAGAGTGAAGTAAACTGGTCTGACGGGGGCTGCCTGTAAACTACGTATGTAAACAATATTATTTTTGTTTTATGGGCCATTTGAACGATGTGTAAACGTTTACAGCAAAGTGCTACAGGCGCTATTGCACACCGCGGATCACACTGAACTACTTTGGCTTCAGGACGAGTTTTGGTTGTCCTACGAACGTAAAATTGTCCTGATAAAGGCAGCAAAAAAAGCGAGACTACACGGAGACGTTTCCAACTAAACCATAATGATTATTTGTGTAACGACGAGGCTGTCACGATGGTCAAAAATGACAATTCACAGAAATACATCAATATTTTCTCCCATCACACGTTAATTTCTGTCAATTTTGGGCCCCCTGTGGTGTAATTGTATATGTTTATAAGGAGAACTGCTGAGACTCAATCTCAGGGGCTCACATACACACACCGTCAAAGAAAAGAGGGTTGTGAGGTCAACCTTTAGCACAGGTGTGTGTATGCGTGCATATGTGTGCTTACCTGTGAATGTATGTGTGTGCGTTTGTGTGTATGTGTGTGCTTGTGAGAGCGATTATGACACATGGGCACTTTTTACATCTTTACAAATAATGAAAAGAAAGAAAGAAAAAGCAAAAAACATGAACATTTTCAGGCAACAAGACCACAGAAGAGCAAGTTAACAACCTTTTTTTTTTAAATCTATATCTTTAAATATGAGGGTTCCATACAAAACACTTACGTAATAAAATACCCATGTTATCAAATAATTTCACAAGTAAAACACTGAAGCTGTAGGCAGGATGTACCGTCAGAATTTGGCACTAAATTCCACTCATCTTGTTTTTTTTCTTTATAAGAAAAAAAAATCACATTTTGCTGAACAACATAACACATCTAAATATTGTTTCCCACAATAGAAATAAAATAATAGAATGACATAGATGCTTCACAAGCCGACACTGTAACTTTTAAGGATTTTTATATAGCTAATTACCCAACAAGAAATTTAGCAAAGAGGGACTCCTATTTAAAAAAACAAACAAACAAACAAACAAAAACTAAACAAAAAACGAGAATAAAAGTAAACAAACCCAAAAAAACAAACAAAATAAGTAGTAATTGTACTTATGAAAGGCTTTGTCTATTGTTCAAGTAAATTGATTTTTAGTCTTCTCTTTAAAAACATGAGACAAATAAGACTGTTAGACTTGATGAAACCACGACTTTATCCACGAAAAGCACCGACGGGACCGCGGGTTACACAAACTCTGTTTTTTTTTCCTCTATACATTTAAACAGTATAAAATATAGGTCATTTCATGTGCATTTAAACCACGGATTGTCTAACTGTAAGTCAGTTCAGCAAAAGGTGTGACACGTAGGTAGCATTTCCCCCCAAACAGGGCAATCTTGTGTGTGTGTGTGTGTGTGTGTGTATGTGTTTGTTTTTTAATACCTTTACTACTCTAGAAAAAAGTGGTTTTATATAGACTTTAATGAGAAATCAAGCCACTTAAAATGGCCTTATCAAAAAACTTTACACTGCCTGAAAAATGTAAAAACCACGAGCAAGCTCTGAGAGATTCTAATATCGATCAGACAGCTTTTTTTTTTCTTTTTTTTATTAAAACTGCGTGGAAGTAGTCTATTCGTTTAGAAACCAACGCCGGTTTCTTACGGCAGGCCTCAAATTAAGAGTGTTTGCCGACAGTAAGTCCCGACGCCAATCCCTGTATTGAACGTTCAAGTTTACGTTAAATGAATGAAACAAAAAACAACATAAAGAGAGAGAGAAACAAAACAATCGGACAAATAAAACAAACGAAAAAATAATAAACGAAAATACTCGTAAATGTTTTGCCACAGGAATTTTTTTTTCTTATTTTTTTTTTTCTATTTTCTTAAAATGATGCTCTGGTTATGTTAGTAAATATACTCTGTCTCTAGAGTGTGAATGCAGCGTTTTCACATTATTATTATTGTATTTTTTTTCTTTAGTCTTTCCTCCCTTCCTTCCCTCCCTCCCTCACCAGTTAAAACAAAGCAAAATTAAAGAAAAACAGGAATAAAACAAAGCTCAAAATGAGGTCACATGCGATTTTTTTTTTCTCCAAAAAAGATCAGGCTAAGACCAAAGTACAAAGATCAGTTAAAAGGAGACCAGATTATGAGCAGGAGAACTCAGAAAGACATCAGAAACAATGACGGGACGATGAGACGTTTTTTTTTTTTGTACGCCACGTAGACATGCTAGGCAAACGATGAGCATAGAGTCATGGAGATGAGTTCTAGGGAAGAAAACGGGAGAGGAGAGTTACACACACAGCTCCGGCACACAACTAACATCATTAAACCATGAGAACATCAAACAAACAAACAAACAAACATACAAAACAAACAAACAACAGCAGCAGCGCTATTAACCAGCGTTTCACCAACATCACATTAGCATTTGAATTTTTTTTTCGAACAATACACAGAATTCTAATAGATTGGCAACACGTAAATGAGGCACTCGCTCACACATTTACAAGTACAAACACACATTTCATCTCCTTCGTACAGACACACACCCAAAAGTATCCATCCCGGTCTGAACCCCAATCCGAGGCCGCTGATGGATCGCCGTTTGGGAGAAACTGTTCAGTTTTTTTGTGTTTTTTTTTTGGAGTGTACGAACAAAAACCAAACAATACGCAATGAAACGTAAAAAAGAGAGAGATTTTCACTACTTATGACGAAAGAGAGAGAGGAGGAAGAGACAGGTATGATGGGGACGTAACGGATGGGATTGTGGGAAATGGCAAGAGGGAAGGCGAGAGAGAGAAAGAAAGAAAGAAAGAAAACGAGGGGTTTTGTACGTGGTTCGTGTCACACAACGGATGGTGTGGTTTAAGAAGACTACCGGACGAGGCTCAGGATAGAGAGAGCGCGACTTTCCAAACCCAATAACTTAAAAGATAATAAATAAAGTCCTTTACTTCAGAGGCAGTAGAAATTTTGTATAAAAATAGAACTGCATTTTTTTACAAATAAAATTTACAGGCCTGTGGCTTTCTGTAATTTAAGTTTTTTTTTTCTTTCGATAAATATCAAGTTTTCAGTTCCCCACCCCTCCACATAGAACCTAGAATGCTTTATTCTTTTTAAACCATCAACAGATCAAAATGTTTGTATTTTTTTAATGCTCTACACAAATTCTGTTGGACAAAGACTACAATTATCTGACGCATAAATTCGGACTTTTTTTTCTTCTTCAAAAACAAATAAACAAACAAACAAACACAAACAAAAATAAACTTACTGACAGAAAATGAATTGAAAAAAATCTAAAAAACAAATTAATAAAATCACTGAACATTTGACGGCAAGTATTTGTTGAGGAAGCTGTTTAGGCAGTTGTTGCCGTTGACTACAGAGAGGCCACAGCGGGTTTAACCCTTTCCTCTCTAGTGCCAGTGGGCCAAGGGTTCGAAGGAGCAGCAAAGCCCTGAACCGACACCAGAGGCCAAAGGGCAAAGGTTAATGTGCATATTGGTGCTTTAATCATATCGGAACCTTCTCTACTTGTCCTTACAAGCCTCAGGTTCACAAAGAGAAACAAATAATACTTTATACATCGTTACTTTCTGCTGTTGTTTTCATCATAGAATGAAATAGCCATTGTATAAATATTTACTTAAAAAAATGTTTACACATGACCTAAACGAAATCAAAAAATTGACCAATAATAGCTGTTCATTCATCGCAAGTCATACAAATAAAATAATAATAAATGGCGGAAAATGGAAGCGTTCATGTGGAGGAGAAAAAAAAGAGACCAAATAATAATAATAATAATAATAATAATAATAATAATAATAATAGTTATTAATTGAAAAAGCTGAAAAGACGGTTTTGGGTAGAGTGGCTCCCTCTGGTGGTCAAAGGGTGAAACTCCCCCCTCGTGCACCCCCTCCCCTTGGAGTCCCAGTTTGGTGACCGTGGCAGCAGTGGGGACTTACCCTAGCAGTGTAACATGAGAGAGGCCCTAGTGCTAAGATCAGTACGGTTTGCTGTCGTTCTTCGAGCGCTTGAGTTGGACTTTGAGACGCTTCATGCCGATCTGAAAGCCGTTCATCGCCTGAATGGCGGCCTGCGCGGACACTGGATTGTCATAACTGACGAAACCTGCAGTAGAGGAAAGACAAGAAAGATTTCAATCATGTTTGATGGCAAAATTACAGATTTTTGTTATTTTAGAATAACAGTGATTTCAGCCCGTTCTTATGAGGAAATATAACTATTTTATGTATTTTAAGGAAGCATACCTCCAAACTACAGCCCTAAACCCAACCATCATGGGGGGATGAGCTTAATATACTAAAATGTATGAATGAGATCGTACAAATTCATACAAATTAGCCACTAAATCAAAAAGTTACACTGTAAAAAAAATTCTGGTTGACTTAAATTTTTAAGCTGAATCAAATTAACCATATGAGTCCATTAAATTTATATTGTGTTAAACTGACTTAAAACAGCTTGCATAACTTATAAAATTAAGGTAAAAAATTTACTTGAGGATTAATAAGTTACAATGACCTAAAAACATATGCTGTCATGATTGTCATAAGATTGCATTGGCAGTTCCCAATTTGAGAGTTTCAACCTCCACTAGGAGTAACTAAAGATTTATGAGTGGTAAATTTAGTTTGAGGATTACATATACAATGAAACAGATACCAGTTTGATGATAAAAACAATTACTGACCTTTAACTAACAGTTAAAGTGCTTACATTTTCCTTCAAGTAATCTGCAGTTTACACAGTCACACAAAAGCCAAAGATAGACTGAGCTATTATGCACAATTAAATTTTTTTTAAAAAGTCTAAAAAATCTTTTAAATCTTAGTAGATAACATTTTTAACAATAACAAGTTGACAACCAACATTTTTGTTCATTTAAAATCAATTGTTGTTAATGTCATTAATCTTTACACTGTTGTTGCCACTATTAAAAACCTAATAATTTTATATTGTCAGCTAGTTGTTTATTCTTTATTGGTTTTGAATATTAAGATAATGTTTACTAAAACCAATGTTTTAGACTATGCATCCCTTATAGAAAAAAACACAAGCGTCTCACAAGCTTCAAGTGTTAAAGTAAAACACAGATGGAATGTGTGGTTTTGTAACATATTCATGTAAAACATGATCATGTGACGTTCCAAAACCACAATTCATATATGTTTCACTTATGATTTTTAATGCAGTCCATATAGATTTTCCTGAATGTGTTCACTAAAACATTTAATTTAATATGACTAAAATTATTTATATCTATTTTTTCTGCCATTTAAATTGACAAACATTTATGAATAAAAATGATTGTGGATAGTTCACCCATAAAAACTAAATCTGTTTTTCTCTTTTCCTCTGTTGAACATAAAAGAAGATATTTTAAAGAATGTTCTCAAAAAATGTAAATACACGTTGCAACGACATGGAGTGGAAGATCTGTGATTGGTCGGCTTGGCAGTGGTGACGAGTGTGGGTGGGGCTGAGAGACGTTCAATTCAATTCAATTTATCTTTATTTCTATAGTGCTTTTACAATGTAGATTGTGTCGAAGCAGCTAAACACAGTTGTAGTAAATTGAAACTGTGTCAGTCCAGTTTTCAGAGTTGAAGTTAAGTTTAGTTCAGTTCAGTGTGGTTTAATTTTCTCTGCTAAAAGTCCAAACACTAAAGAGCAAATCCATAGATGTGCAGCTCCACAAGTCCCACCACATGGGTGTTTAACAAGTCTAGAGTCCCACGAATGAGCTCCAGATTTTTTTTTCTTGGTTTTGTTTTTATTTTGTGATTAAAGTTGTTAGCTTCTTTCTTCCCTGAATGCTTGTGAGTTTGAGCTATTTCTACAGTCGCATTGCAGGCATTACGACTTAAGCTCAAAACACTGACAAAGAAAAAAGTGGAAGACAGAAAGTTCACTGCCTACTAGTGTTTCAGAAGTGTGTTTGCAGACAGGGACAGAACACAGAAGAACAACTGCTCACAATGACCAAACTTTACAAAACTAGCTTTTGGGTTGATTTCAGTTTCAGTTAGAATTTGGACGACAATTAAATCACCAGAGTGACCACGGTATTTGTCCAAAAAAAAAGCAATAGATAATTCAGCCAGGGATTTTCTCTTGGGTTGTGATAAAAAAAGAAAAAAAACTCCACAAACATTCTGGATTCAAACAGCTATTCTACCACTTTTAAATGGCGAGAATCCCCTATATCCCTGTGAGAAACAATTACAATCTGGATCGAGCCAATAGCTAGCTGTTTCCAGCATTCTTCAAAATATCTTCTTTTCTGTCTCTAACAGAAAAGAGAAATCCAATTCCATGTTTGGAAAGAAGTAGACAGTGATTTGACTTTTTTTTTTAGGGTGAACTATCCTTTTAAATATGCCTGCAGTGTCTCCTCTGTGACTGTCTGTCAGTTCATACCAAAGCACTTGCTCAGATTGGTCTGTTTGTCGATAAAGACTTTGGCAGACACCACGTTTCCGAAAGGCATGAACATCTGTAGGATGTCCTGGTCCCCAAACTCCTGTGGCAGGTGGTAGATGAACAGGTTGGCTCCTTCAGGTCCTGCCCCATACAAACAGAGCATGCACATTTAACAAAGAAGCCACAGCCATGCTGCTGCATTTACAAATCCTCTGCATAGTTAAACTGTAAATACACAGTAAAAGAAAATTGAAACTGACAAGATTACAATTTATTATGCTGCTGTTAATATTGTTTCTCCTTATAATAATACAAAATGAATTGTGCAAAAAATTTAATAAATTCAAGTTATGCATATCATACTCATAATTCACGATTGGTTAAAGTATTTATGTATATTAGTGTAAGAGTCTAAATTATGTTCAAAACATTTTTTTACCAAAGACAGCTCACACAAATTCCAAAGGCAGATACTGATTAGATCAGGGCCTGGTGGACTTTGCGGGTTTTATGATGTGGTCACATGTTGATTGGTCAGTTTGAATGTCTCAGTATTTGAGCTTTGGTCACATGGTCAAGAAAGAGACAAACTAGCTGAAAAACTTTGCTCTGTCTCTTTTCCTGGCCTGTCTTTTCCTGGTCTGCGCTCTACTGCTCTGCTCCTCTCCTCCTCTGGAGTCTATCTTCTCTGCCTCTTTGAGGCCTACTTGCTCTCTTTGTCTCTCCCTCCACCTGTCTCTCCTTCTACTTCTGGTAACTTCATTTTAATTTAAGCTGGGTACAATTTATATCATATGCTTTATCATTTCATATTTGATCATTTTATACAGTTATTTTGTAATTAATTCAGTTGTAACCATAGAGAATTATTGTCATTAAATCATCTAATTTTCAAGTATTTGTGAATTACTTTTGATTTAACATCAACACTTAGTTGCTCCATATTGTAATACAATGCAATCACATAATATCAATGCTCTCCCACATTTTAAGCTATTAATACTGCCCTTATTTCCGTTTTTGGCATAAGATTGCTGAAGAATGGTTTGACTAGAATGTACAGTTTTTTACCAACAATACTGATAATTTTTTAGTCACAGAACTACAGTTTGAACAGCTGTGGTTAAAACCCAATCTTACATTAGGTATTTACAGTTGAAGTCAGAATGATTAAAAACTGCTTTTATTCTAGCCGAAAAAAAAAAACAAATAAGAAAAAATAATATTAGACATACTGTGAAAATTTCCTTGCTCTGTTAAACATCATTTGAGAAATATTCAAAAAAGAAAAAAAAATTTAAAGGGGGGTTAATAATTCTGACTTGAACTGTATATAAATAAAAATATAAATGCTCAATCAACTGTACACTTGAAAACGCAAAATTACTTAGCTTTTTTCGTTTTTTGTCATGTATATATTTCCAGATCCGCTGTGCGACTTAAAGGAGCTATATGTATGAATTTCATAACTAATTTATTTATATCCATGTAGTGGGAATTACTAACAAAATGTTTACTTTTACAAAACAGCATAGGTTCTCTATGAATTTTTTAAACCATTTTTTATACTTTTTATAAAACTTTTTATTTTGTTGATTTTTTGATAAATATGAATAATAATGTAAGGTTATATGACAGCTTGTTTCCAGTTACTAAGTTAATAAGACTTTCGAACAACACAACGATTTAAAATATTACTGTCAGACAGCATGAGCTAAAACTTTAGAATCACAAACCATTAAATAACTACATATATCACACGTCATGTGATAAGAAACGTGTACAGAATGTTTTTATTCATTGCTTCTGTCATGTTTAATTAATTTACATTTTATATATTTTTAATTTTGGATATTTATGAATCACAAAAGCTTATTTATTTATTTATTTACTTACAGGGGTGCTCAACCTTGTTCCTGGAGATCTACCTTCCTGCAGATTTCAGTTGCAGCTCATATCAAACACACTTGCATGTAATTATCAAGTGCTGTTCAGGTCCTAATTAATTGGTTCTTGTGTGTTTGATCTGAATTGGAGCTAAACTCTGTAGGAAGGTAGATCTCCAGAAGCACCCCTGATTTATAATATAGGAATATAATAATATATAAAATGAAATATTATAATTATTTTATAATTAATATATAAAATAAAGAAAACTTGAATCTTGAACTAAATATTTAACATAAAAATTTTTTATATGCAATTTAAATTGCATATAATTTCCTCATCATCAACTTCCAGAACTGTTTGAACACAAAGAACATATTTTGACGAAGACATTACATTCCAGAAGCCATTGACATCTATAACATTTATTTTCCTATGGATCTCAATCTCTACCATTATTCTTCTAAATATCTTCTTTTGTGTTCAAAAGAAGAAAGAAACTACCCCTTGAGGGTTAGTAAATGGGGAGTAAATTTAGATTTTTGGTGAACATCTGTGTGTGTGTGTGTGTGTGTGTCATACCCTCTTTCTGGCTGCCCGCAGCGCTCTGTTGCTGCAGTAGGGACTGGCTGTAGAGGGTGGGCAGGGCGGCAGCCGCGTACTGTTGGATCCCTGAGTAGGCCTGTGTGAGAGCGTCCATAGGCCCGGCCGACCCGTTACTCAGACCTGTGCTGCCCAGCCCGCCATTCAGAGCCGCCATACCTGAGAGCATGTGAGCAACTTTACATAAAACCCAACAATAAAGAAAAAAGAAGTGCTCTTACTCGTTAGCATTTGAACTCGGGGTGTGTTTCTACAACAAAGCACAAAACGACACGCACAGAACACACACACAAAAATAAAAACCAACGACACATGGAAACGTACACTGCTTGTCAAGTAAGTCAGTCAGTCAGTTTTTTAAAGTGCTTTTAAAAGAAGCCTGGGCTTACCAAAGCTGTATTTGCAAAAGCTGTACAAATATTATTATCATTTAAAATGACCGTTAAAAAAAGTCTTTAGTGTCACATGATCATTCAGAAAGTAAATTTAGTGTGATATTCTGCTGCTCAATGTATTATTAGTTTTATTATTATTATTATTAAAAATGTATTATTATTATCAGTGTTGAAAACCATTGATGTTTTCAGTACCACTCAAAGTATTGTTAAATATATTGAGTTTTTCAGGACTCAACTCTAGGAGATTTTTTCAACACATTTCTAAACCCAATAGTTTTAATAACTAATTAATTATCTGTCTAATAAATTATTTCTTTTATCTTTGCCATGATGACAGTACATAATGTTTTAAAAAGGAAATGCTTGAGGTGGTAATAATTTTGACCATAAAATGGTTGAAAAAAAAAAGATTTTATTCTAGCCAAAATAAAACAATCGACTGAACAACAAAAAAAAAAAAAATGATCAGAAATACTGTGAAAATGTCCTTGCTCCAATAAATAACAGCTGAGAAATATTTATTTGTTTGTTTTTTGTTTTTATTTATTTATTTATTTATTTGTTTATTTATTTTTGTTTCTCCCAAAGTAAATGCTGTTATTTTTAACTTTGTATTCATCAAATAAACATATTTAAACATCACCAATGATTAAGTATCAATAATAATTATTCATATTAAAACTACTATTTCTTTTTTTTATTAATCCCAAAACACATTGAATGAAACCAACAGACAATGCCCATTTTAACAATGCAATGCTAAAGAAAGACATAAATAATAAAATAATTATAATAAATAAATAATTAAATACCAGCAATAATAATAATAATAATAATAATAATAAACAATTATAAAATATATTTTAAAATAATTAAAATAATTGTAAAATAAAATACATTTATTAAATCATGACATACCATAACTCAAAATACAGCTTGAAGAAACATCAATAAAATCCAAGTAAAGAGTACAGACTTGATGAAAAGCCTCAGTAGACAAGTCAATGACATAGGTAAGGAATTCTAAGGCAATAATATTGTGCCACCCTTTCAAGAATGGAGGTTTGTCGCTGATCCAGTTTATTAGTAGGATTTCATTACTGGCAGCATATGCTAAAATGTCAAATAAATGATTAGTGAATTTGTCAGGCAAACGTCCAGCCGGGGATCTAAGATCAAAGACAATGGATCCAACTGTAGCTGAAGTTCAAACAAACGGCTCATAAAACGAACAACTTTTGACCAATAAGCTCTACGTGTCCCACTTCCACCTTACATTTAACATATAGTGGTGAATTACTTGAGTTAAATTTGCTTCTGAGAAGTGGTGTAATGTGTAATCTATGAACATTTCTAAATTGAATAGATTTGGCCCTATTACAGATAGAGATCTTTTTCTATATCTAGATCTAATTTAGAGTCCAGATTAGATCCCATTCCTCATCCGTAATGGTCAGCTGAAGCTCCCCCTCCCATAAAAGTATTATTTCTGAATGATCATGTTACAATGAAGGCTGTATTAATGATGTTAAAAATTCAGGATTGAATTGCAGAAATAAATTCAATTTTAAACTAAATTCTGTAAGCAAACAATCATTTTTAATGATAAAATATTTGACTGTTTTTACAATTATTACTGCACTTTTGATCCAATAAATGCAGCCTTGGTGAGCAGAATTGTCTTATTTTAAGAAATCTCACTGATCCCAAACTTTTGACAGTAACAGTTATTGAAACGGCGGAATCACAAACGTCACGCAGGACATTACATCATAAACGCCACCCACTCACACACATATACACACACACACTCACAAAAAACACAAGATAGAGAAGATACATAATATACTGACCGGTGTATGCAAATGAGGAGCGCGGCCTAAACATGCACACTAATGTCACAATAGCAGCACGAAACGACCCTCAGACACACAAAACATCTGACCAATCACCTTTTTAACCTCACACTGCGGAGCAGCTACGATAATTATCTCGTTATTCATGTCAGCAGTCTCTGTATTAAAAAGGGGTTGTGGGGAAAACATTAAAGGCTTTTAATAAAATACAAACGCATTAAAGGCAGAAACCCTGACTGCAGAAACAGATGCAAACGTGCTTCGGGGAGTAACTTCTGTAAACATACGGGCGGCGGTGGTGCGGAGGAACTCTTTGGGATTACTGTTCAAAAGATTTTTAATGTGTTTGAGAGATGTTTTCCGCTTCTCCGTAGCAAGGCTGCATTTATTCTGTTAAAAAAAAAAGTGTAAATAGAGTTTAAAAATATGAGTAATTTAAACAAACAAATCAAATAAAAAAAATTATTTAAAAAAGTTTTACAAAATGTAAATAAATAAATATATCTAAAAATATAAAATGTAAGTAAATAAACAGGAAAAACCCAAAACCAAATAAATGAATGATTGAATAAATAAATAAATAAATAAATAAATAAATAAATAAATAAATAAATACATAAATAAATAAATAAATAAATAAATAAATAAATAAATAAATAAATAAATAAATAAATAAATAAATAGAAAAGTCTTGGTCAAAGGTAAGATATTTGAATTATGCATTTAATAAAATTAGATTATAAATAAATAAATAAATAAATAAATTAATTAATTAATTAATTAATAATTATATTATTTAAAAATACTGTATTGTGTTAAAAAAGTGTAAATAGAGTTTAAAAATAAGATTATTTTAAACAAATAAACAAACAAATCAAATAAAAGTAAATTTGAAAAGTTTTACAATATGTAAATAAATAAATAAAATGTAAAATCTAATTAAATAATAAAAAAACAAATAAATAAACAATTAAATAAATAAATAAATAAATAAATAAATAAATAAATAAATAGAAAACTGTGAATCATGCATCTAATGAAATTATATTATAAATAAATGAATGAATAAATAATTAATTATATTATTTTAAAATATTGTATTGTGTTAACAAAAGTGTAAATAGTTTAAAAATAAGATTAATTTACACAAACAAATTACATAAAAATAAATTTGAAAAGTTTTACAAAATGTAAGTACTTAAATAAAACAAAAAATCTAAAATATAATTAAATAAACAAGCAAATAAAACAAACAAACAAAAAACAAATAAATAAATTAATGATTGAATAAATCTATTAACCAATAAATAAATTGAAGGGGGTCAAAGATGAGATATTTGAATTATGCATCTAATGAAAGTATATTATACATGAGTTAATGAATTTATTAATAATTATATTGTTATATGTACAATATATGTACAGATATATGTACAATTATATGTACAGAAATCACTTTTATAATTAATTGTAAATATAAAAACAAAAATAAAAGTGTATGTGAAATTTCAAAAACAATTTTCATCATTTAGTTTACCAGATATATTTATGTAAAATGAAACAAAATATTAATTATGTTATTAAAATGCATTAAAGAATATATATAGTGGTCATATTCAAATGTATATAAATATTTTTTTAAAAAATCGCCTATATAATAAATGATAATTAATTAATGATTTTTGCAGTATTTTAAATGTGCCTGATAAATTGGTAATCTGAATGATATTTCAATAGTGTTTTCTGTAAGTCTGATATCAAGTATGATATATAAAATAAAATAAAATAAAATAAAATAAAATAAAATAAAATAAAATAAAATAAAATAAAATAAAATAAAATAAAATAAAATTGAATAAAATAAAACAAAATAAAATAAAATAGGGTTTTGATAGGGGGAAAACTACACTTAAGGCCACGTAATTCTGAAGCCATATTGCACCATAATCTTACTACAAGCACAATCCACCTGGAGCAAGCAGGGGTTTAGTGTCTTGCTCAATAGCACAATGGTTATGGATCAAAAGCACGTCACAGTTGACTTCCAGCAGAGATCAAAAACACGGGCCTTTCTCAAACTGAGTTTTACCTTACACTAGTAACAAACCTCAATAATTTAAGAGGGCCAAACAAGTTCAAATCCCCTTTTTGACTTCAATAATCAAATAATCTGTCATCTATTCCTAACTATTCCTATCTGTCATCTATTCCGAACTTATTAATTGGATGTTAAATGCTTTCAAAATATCAAAAGCATCAGATACATTACAATATAGTGTAATAAAATAGTTTTTTTCTAAAAAAAAAGCTACTATATGGAGATCCGTATTCATATTGCTTAACAACATGTTCAAATCGTCTTTTTGTGTAGAAGCAGTTGTCTTCACGTAGTGTCTACAAACTATAAATCATGCATTAGTGTGTATGTGTGTATGTATGTGTGTGTGTGGGTGTGCGTGTGTGTGTATTTATAAAGACTGATTCATGAGTATTTACTGACTGGCCTTTTGGCTTGACGGCCTGGAAACAATAAATGATGAGCGAAGTGCTTGGACGGCCAGATCCCTCATTTATCCAGCAATAATTACAATGCTGACCTTTTATATTCAATTACACAATACAGCCTCTTAAATGAGCACTGGGAGTGTGCGTGTGTGTGTATTTGTGTGTGTGTGAGAAAGAGTCATTTGAATGAATTTAAATTGTAGGCGTTCTGTTGCAGAGAGCTTGATTTATAAAACTGGAAACCTGGCTGAAAGGTCAGCGGCGGTGGATAGAGATTTTGCCCGCGTGCCGAAACATTGACATATACACATGCACACGCTGCGCTGATCTTTCGCACGCCTATTCATACTAATTACGTTCTGCAACGCCCATTAGGTACATTCTATTAGAAAATGAATAGAGCAGGTCTTGAATGCTGATTTGTCAATACAGCTGTCCAGTTGTGGAAAAACGTGCACAAAAGCTAATGTGCAACTCTCTACCAGCTACTGTGTATCATTAGACCCACAGCCCTAGCTTAACCTAACTTCAAGGATACTTCAACCAGAAATGAAATCTGTAATCAGTTACTCACTCTCATATCATTCCAGACCTATTAACTAGTAATTTGAGCCTCTTATTTTTTTTTGAAACTGCAAAAATGTTTTTAAACATAAGTTTGACTAGAGTTTCTAGGTTAAAATGAGCATTAGGGGGTAGAATGACGACAACAACTTTTGTTCCTTTTCACACTAATAATATTTACAGGGTTATTTTTGTGTAGTTCTTTGCACAACGTCCAATAAATACCACAACACTATTTAACTGTGTCTATTATTTGTAATCAAATATGTTTGTCTCGTCTATCTAGCTCTATATGAAAAAAATTTCCTGTGTGGTCAGTGTGCTCGGTAGCTTACTTTGTACAGTGTTATACTTATGATGCAGAGGTTCGAGTCTGGTGAGGCACAATTCAACAAGAGAGAAAAAAGTAATGTAATGTAAAAGTAATTTTTCCCTTACTTTTGCTTTCGAAAACACTATTTGTTGTTTTTAGAGAAGGGTTTAGGTCAGCTGTTCACTGGTGATCTGTCTGATAAGCCCTGCCCTTCTCATGGACGTTTACAAGAAGCATGTGTATCTAAAATGTATAACAAAATGTGCCCTATGTAACAGTGCCCTCAAGTGGATTTGTCATCTGAAACATGTAATGAACCATATCCGAAGTAAAGTATGTTTTACGCTGAGGCACATTGTGCTCTGCGTCCTCACTAGCTGTAGACCATTGTCACTCATTCTTCTCTGTGCCGTGTCTTCTGTATAGTACAGAATGTGTTCAACTTGCTAGATTTACATCAATCTTCGATCGCTAGCAGTATGACTAAAGTGCTGTACCATATATTTGCAAGTTTTCTTTCTACAATGTTGACGAAGCATTCTTCACCATCAAAGGCACCTGCGGTAGCACCCAAAAGGCAAGGTAAGATGCTAACTATCGCACAAAAAGTTGAACTTCTGGACATGCTAAAGGCAGGTAGAAGTTGCGCAGCTGTAGGGTGCCATTACAGAATAAATAAATGAAGATCAAATGGTTTTGATCTTTGGTTTAATTCTATAACACTGGACTCAATTTTCTATGAACTTTGAGAGTATTTAAACAAGAGAGAAAAGTGTGAAAATGTTAATACATTTAATACAAGGTTTTACAGCCTTAAACATCTATAATAATTGTAAAAAATAAAGCTGATTACTTTTGCGGATTTTGCCTATTGAAGGTTATTTTTAGAACGTAACTCCTGCAAATAGTGACCACTGTAATTAGTTTTCACTCCAGTTTGCTGTAGAAATATAAACCTTTAAAATGTGACTATTATAAAACCTGCTTTTTTAGACTGATTTCATAAACAAGTACAAAAAAGGAGCAAGAATCTCTGGATTTATTAATTAATAATACTTAATGGAAATGAATAAGCATAAACATATAATTAGTACATAAAAATAGAAAACAATACAGTCACAGGTAAAATGGGATATATGGTGACCACTTTGGTGAGTAGACTGTCACCAGATGGACAGAAATCTCAGATTTCATTCAAATATATATTCTGTATTCATAGGTAAATGAAAGTTGAACTAGCAGGAAGGTTCTTAATGTGTGAAAGAAATTTCACTTTTGGATGAACTAAACCCTAAAACAACAAGTCTGTAATCATTCATTCACCCTCACACCATGTTTCAATTTCTTTCTTTGGTAAGAATTTTCACTATTGTATGTATTTTAGAATTACCCTTGTTTTTGTTTTCATTTCTGGGTGAACAATCCTCTAGTATACATCAAACAGCATCTTCTATCTCTTCAAGTCTAAAATCATTCAAACTCCAACTATAAAACACATATACATAACACACACACACACACACATACAAACACACACACACAATAGCGACAACACAAGTGCACGTCTATAGAAACACCCAGAGCAATGGTTTAGCGGTGTGTTAATGTGTGAAGATGGGGCCAATTGGTACAAACACACTTACAACTACAAGTGATGGACTACATTTGTTCTGACTTAGCAAATGGAATTGATCTGATACATTTTGATTCAGTAATGAGCCATTTTACAAACCACACACACACTTTCAATATATTACCAAAATAATCACCCAACAAATTATCACTGAAGCTCAGAGAGATGCCCTTGTTTTGTTAGCCCTTTAGAATAAATTGATTACAAATTTATTAAATGCTTGATTCTGATTGGCTGATGTGGGGTTATTTTCATATTCCATATAACTATGGCAAACTATTTCAGTTATTCTACTTCAGACAAAAAGTCAAATGAAAACAAAAAGCTTTGCATGAGATGCCTAAAAACGAATCCCAGCAGTAGTTTGAGGGAAAAAATCTGACAAATAAATTGGTATATAACATCTGAATGATATCTTTAGGGGTTGTAATTAAGTGTAAGCAAAATAATTGATTCAGTCAATTGAATTATTAGAAAATAAATGCTATCGTTATGACCACATCACCACCTCGGGTGTGCATTATCTTCTAACAATTCAATGGCTGCTCATCAATTATTCTGCACATTGACTATGCATGTGTTTAAGAGACGGCGGGCATCTCTATGGGCGGTGGTTGACTGGTATGAAGTGATGTTTCATGGATTGAAATGGAGAGGCAGATGGGCGGTAGTACTCACTGTTGACGCTACCTGCTAGTGCATTAATGTTATTGAGGCCCACTGTGGCCCCGGCCAGACCCTGCAGTGTGCCAAGAGAACCCAGGGAACCCATGGCGGCGCTGGAGTTTGCTGTGGAACCTGCTGTGGGGAAAGACAGACAGAGTAGGAAGGAGAGACAGATGGAGAAATGGAGGAGAAAAAAAGAGAGATGTTTGAATGTACACATACAACCGCTGATGATACTGGAATGGTTAAAGATACATATATAAAAGCATTAGTGGTGGTACACAGAGGGAAGGAGGCATGGATGGATGATTGATTTGTGGATAGTCGGACTGGGTGGTATATTAAATATTCAAATAATGTGAATATTATTAGACTAATTTTGCAATCCAAAAGTTTCCCATTGGAAAAAATGAAACTTGCTTTCATCCCTAAAGTGAACTTTGGACCAGTACTTTGACCCCACAACATGCTCCTCAGCAAAGGTTAAGGTTGAGCTTTTGAATCTTTTTGGTTCCTTTTGATTCTTTGCTTAAAGTTTGGTTAACCCAGAGTGAGCTTTCAGTCCAAAGTACTGTAAGTAATCCTCTTAAACATCAATACACTGTATGCCAAGACTGATCCTTACCCTGTTCATTTACTTCTGTTAGAATATAGTCAAATATGACTCAGCAGCAACCATGACATTTTGTAAATTATAGGTTGTTCTTAAATTTTGATTACCACTGTACAGATACAATTCTTATCATGCAGTATTAATGAAGTAGATGAGACTGGATGAATAGATGTCCGGGTGGATAGATATATGCATAATACTTGTTTGATCCCTAAAGGGAGTACCTTAAAATTGCAGAAAAAAGGCAAGAGTTGTCAACAACAATGGTGATTATTGCAATCATGAAGATAATGATGCTTTTAGAGAAGGGCAATACAATACAAAACATCCCTTGAAACAAGCAAAAGTATGTAAAAGCCTTTCCTTCTGCTTCATTTGCCTTTAAGCAAGTATGAAAGAAGTTTTCAAGTTTCAGAGCGAGGCAAAAAAGCTAACGGTAGAACCATGTGCCACACTGTCTCCTGGTTTCAGATTTCAGAAATGAGAGGAGCACGTTTAAAGCCAAAGAGCACAACAACGTAACGCCACACATATCGACACATTCTCCCAAACACAATGATGAATATGATGACTGAACCGTAATGGATGGTACCAAGGAACTACGATCACAAACACACATATACACAAGACATGAAAGTGTAACAGAATTGCGATGGAGGACATTTAAACACCAAAGACAATGAGGAACTCAACTAGAAACGAAAGAAGGGACAACGGCGCTATGGTGCAAATGATACCACTATCGAAGATGCTGTTGATGTTGATGATGATGATGATGGGATGGCCTCTGGTTACCTGGGCTGGCCAGGGCTCCCAGGGACCCTGTGCTGGAGGTCAGGGCGCTAGCAGTGGACGGGCTGGCCGAGCTCTGTGCTGCAGCCGCTGCTGCTGCTAGAGTGGCCAGATTCTGCAACTGCAGAGCATTCATACCTGAAGAAAAAGAAAGTGTCAATGTCTGCGTGCGTGTGTATGTGCATGCTAAACTAGAGGATTCATTCATGTGCTCCTCAGGATACTCTACAAGAGTATGTTTTTTGTGTACAATAATCTGTATGTAGTGGCGTTCGGTACATAAGATTGAATTCTATGCGTGAGCTCGGGTACATCTACAAACTCCAAAGGTGACTCTAGATTAGTGTGTTTGGGGCACGGCTACATGCAGTGGCCATGACGCCAACACACCATGGGAAGTGGCACAATGCCAAGAAGGACAGAGACTTGAAGTGGTACAACAGGAAAATGCACAGCATGTGTCGTATATACATTCAAAATGTATATACTCTATACTACATGAAAGCACCCACACACAGAGAAAATACACGCACAAGGGACACACAGAAATACAGCTGAGGAAGTGCACAGAAGAGTTATACTGTAGGTCCTGTCCCAAATGCAGCCCTCCTATGAGGGCACATTTTGCTGACAAATGTCCCATGATGGTCTGGATTTTATTCCAAGAGCTAAAAATGGGACACCCTACAGTCTCATAGACTTCACAGACACGAGACAACCTCTAAGATGACAAGCAAATGTCAGTGTTTGTCAGCTGAGATTGAAAGCAAGGACACGAACACAGAATCTGATGCAATCATGGAAAAAAGAGGCTTTTTCAGCTTTATCCCATTAGACAACAGTAGCATGTAATTTGGATTGGTCAGACAGTGCTCTGGGGATGCCACGCTTGTCTGCCCTCTCGATCCACTGAGCAAGCAAGAGAATTAAGAGCCTAATTAGCACATCACAGAAGGTGATTAGCGGTGGGAAATCTACCTCTAATTGCTAAACAAAACCTGGGTCAAGATATAAGGGCAAAGATGCATCTGTAACATGTTGCAGGTCCTAAAAGGCAAGTTTAAAGTCAGTGTGAAATGGCTACCAATGCAAAGTTGATGTCCAAAATGTGAAATTTCCAACAAGAAGAAGAAAGAAAGAGTTGGATAGGACTCGTGAAAAGTAGTTTCTACCTAGGGGGTTTGAAGGAAGGTGGTGGTGGGATCTGTGATGAAAAACAAAGTCCTCTTTACAATATAATAAAGAATTACAAATATTTAATGTCATACTTTTGTTCACAATAAGTCCAAGAAAGTTAAAGGTCAATTAAACAAGTCATTTCTGATTTCATGCTTCATGACTTCAACCTTGAATATTATATACTTATATACTATAAAAGAAAGCAGAAATAGCTGTCACTGGATGAGAAAGTGCAGTGTTGGGAGGTCAAACAGCAAGGTTACGACAGAAATGGACTCTGAAATTGAGTGCTTTGTGACCGCCTTTGTGCTTCTGAATAAAGCGGAAAGGGAACCATTTCGAGTTTTGGCACATAAGTGTAAAAAAACGGGCACTGGGTATCTGGCACAATATGAATTCTGTGGTTGAGAAGGGCACTTCTAGAGTGAGTGTGTGTGTGTGTGTGTGTGAGAGAGAGATTGAGAAGAAGAGAGATCCATCCATGCAGTATGTTCACACTCTCAGCGTACTGAGCGGAGAGAGAGGTGTCAGAAAAGAGGTGATGCTGGCTCTCGCTGAATGTTCATCATGTGTAATGGAGCTCCTTATGGCTTGTAACTCCACCCACAGCACAGACACAGCAGATGTCAGCTGTATATATCGGCTGCCAATCATAGACGGTTGCCAGGAGACAGATGGAGGGGCCCAAAGATTTCACAATTCAGCCGAGAAAAGCCTTCAAATCCTGTTGAGTTTGAGAGCTCCTGTCGATTCACACTTCAAGTAGCATCTCAAACAGCCCGATATGTTTATCTGGTCATATTGAGCAGGTTTCTGGCTGGTGTGTCTACTTTTTAAACTTTTGGCCATTGTTCCACTCTGACAGCTAATAGTAAGGAACAAAGATGTAAAAAATGGAAAAAAGAGAACAAGGCAGACTTTCTTGCATTAGTTTAGCTCCAACCTTCACAAACAAAAACTACCAGGAGGTTTCTAATCAAACAAACTTGATTTCATGTAAGTGGAGACTGGTCAGATAAAGGATGTTTCAGATAAAGGAGTTACACGAGTTGGTGTACCTCTAGGATCGGTGTTGGGATATACTTCACTAGGTCATGGTTATTACTACGTTAAAGGAACACTCGGTTTGAAAACAAGAAAGGCTCATTTTACAACTCTCCTAACAAGCTGATATGTTTATCTGGTCACATAGAGCAGGTTTCTGGTTTGCGATTATGCAATGGTGTACTTTTGAAACTGTTGGTCATTGTTCCACTCTAGCAGAATAGTAAGGAACAAAGAAGTGAAAAGTGGAGAAAGAAAGAACGATGCAGACTTTCTTGTGTAGCAGAGGCCAGCTAGTGAAGTGCTGTGCAGGTAGACCTTACTCCTCTGACCTCTAAAGGGGCTCTAGAGGCCATGGTCTTTAGCCTCTTTGTTAGAACAACCAACTCCCATGCGGAAAGTCGTCGGTTCGATCCCAGTTTGGAGTGAGTTGGGTGGCGTAGCACTAGCGGAGTTACATTGGTGCCGTGACCCGGACGGGAGTGAGGTTTAGGGGGTGAGTGTTGCAGAGGCCAGCTAGTAAAGTGTTGTGCAGGTAAACCTCAATCCTCTGACCTCTAAAGTTGCTCTAGCGACATGCTAGTGGCCATGGTCTTTAGCCTCCTTGTTAGAGCAACCGACTCCCATGTGGAAAGTCGCAAGAGCGGTTTGGGTGGTGTAGAACCGGCGGGGTTACACTTGCATTAATTTAACTCCAACCTACCAAAACAAAAACTACCAGGACATTTCTAGTAATTCTTGTGAATTTGATCTAAGCTAGGATTTTGAAAGCAGGAATCTGGACAATCTTGATGCAACGCTCTATGTCAGTGTTTCCTAATCCTGTTCCCTGAGGCTAGTCAACAACACACATTTTTAAAGCTTTTCTAATCAAACAAACTTGATATTATGTAAGTGGAGACTGGTCAGGTAAAAGATGTCAGTTAAAGGAGTTACACAAAAATGTGTAATGTTGGTGTACCTCAAGAATCAGTGTTGGGATACACTTCACTAGGTCATGGTTGTGATTACTTTAAAGAACAAGTGTCAAGCTTAATTCCTGAATAGCCACATCTCTGCACAGTTTAGTTCCAACTCTAATTAAGCACACCTGATCAGGCTAATTGAGTCCTTCAGGCTTGTTTGAAACCTACAGGTAAGCATGTTGGAGTAGGGTCAGAACTAAACTGTGCAGGGTTACGGCCCTCCAGAAACTGAGTTTGATACCCCTGCATTAAAGGAACACTCTGTTTAAAAACAAAAAGGCTAATTTTACAACTCTCCTAGTACTCTTTCCTCATTGTTGAGCAAGATACTAATGATCCAATACAATGATCCATGTTAAGCTAAGCTAAAAGTGCTTCCACTACTACCGGAGATTGGCTGAATGGATTAAAAATGGTAAAACTCAACTGTTGATGGGAGTTGTAAAATCAATAAAGCTTATTTTCAAAAAGAAGTGAAGTGTTTCTTTCATCTGAAGATTGGTCGAGTTTGGTTCAAGATCAAGATGTGTCTCACCAAGTTTAGAAACTGAACCTGATGATGTGTGGCTTGGACATTGTGTCCAATTTGGACTATAAGGAAAAAAGCAACTTGGACATTTTAATAAAACATCTTCCTTTCTATTCCACCAAATCAAATAAGCCAAACACATTTGAAATGACACAACGGTGCGCAAATGACAGAACTTCCAATTTTAGGCTGAACGGTTCCGTCCTTTAATCCAGCGCTGACACATTTCTGTATATAATCTGTAGGTATATTAACAAACTATTTCGTCCATCATGCATGACCAACTCCCATTCATTTCCGCAAATAGAGCAGTTTGATTAAGTCAAAACTAAGCTGTTTTCGCTGATTATATTGCCTTAAAAAATGAGGTCCGGAAAATTCAATTGTTATGGTAATGTGGGAATTTTTCGCTCTTTAATTGTGCGGTGGCAGCTGCTGCTGGTTTGGCTCGATGTGCTCTTCATTCTCGCTGAGAGGCTGTCACAGACGTACACTGAACTTAAACGAGAGCTTCCAGAACTCTCTTCATAATGGTAAACAAAAACACCACAGTCCTGCTCACCCTCTCCACAAGAGCCTACATTAATGAGGAAGCCACTCTCTGGTGTGCAAAACTGTTGTCAGGGGGGAAGGCTTTAGGAGATAAAGGCACTCATCCTACACACACTGTAAGCCATTTTGGATGCTAATACGTTCTCTTTCTTTCATCCTTAGCAGCTGCAATTAGGCGAGAGCGCATGCTATAAATATTTCACTTTCCTTGAAGGCCTGGCAGCTTGATAAACAGACCACAATTAAGACCTGACAAGAACAGAGACGCACACTGGGAATGTAATGCACAAGACAGCAAAAAACACTGAAAACGGGAGGAAAAAAGAAGCAAACGGAGAAAAGAAAAACTTTCACGTGATGTTTGAGGCGTAAAACTGTCAAAGAGAAAACAACATACACCTGTCTAACAGCAAGAGTAAGCAGGAGCTCATTGGCAGATGTTGTAAAACACTAATCATATTCCAAAGTGTGAAACCAAGCCAGCGTGAGGAAGAATAACACATCGCGTAAGCTTCGATGAGGAATACAGCTCGTGTAGTTGAACTCTCTGCGGGTTTCTGCTGAGTTTGACTGTATTCGTGGCATGAACAAACTGTGATAAGTGGCCTCTTTCGTTCTCCCCTCTTTTTGCTAAAGTGAAAATGTAAAAAGCTGAAGACACTGGAGGGTTGATGGGGCGTATCATCATGATCTGGTTCCCCATAAGCCTCACAGAGCTCGGGCGAGGAGATGTAATTGGATGATGAGGCACAATCTTCTTCCAAGACACAAAAATGGTTTGATGTACATTGGAACAGGCATGGGAAAAATGTCTTTTATTTGCTCGATCTAGTCTGACACACACACATACACTTAAAAGTGTCCAGGTGCGCTACTTTTTTAGAGAGACAGGGATTCTGCAAACATGATGAAACTAAGGTCTGAAAATGTTCTCAGCCAAACCCCTGCTGATCATTCGGTTGGGGCTTCTAATTGGGTTTATTGCGCGACCCATACAGTAGCTGGATTGAATGGTTTAGTAGGGGCGGATGGGAGTTTAGTTGAGGAGTTACAATGGCTAGTTGGGTTAACACAGATCTCAGAACAGTATCTCACCTGCCATTTGCTGAATACCACTGAACGCTCCTAGGTTACTGGAGGAGGTCGCTTGTTGAAGCAACTAAGGGAAAGAGAGAAAATCAGGCCATTAACGTGCAATCACTTTCACACACATTGGCTTAAGGTGATGGATATATAAGGATAATGTTTGAAGGAGCTAGTGTTAACTAAATATAGATGAAACATTGTGATTTTTTCTATGTTGTCTGGAGTGACATTATAAAGCAGTCTGTCAACAGTCAAGCAACACAAAAGCCTCTATCTGCCAGGGCATGTTTCTTAGTCAGAATTAGTACTGGGTCTGTTCTAGTTTTGTATTTTAATCTAATGTACAACATCAAACCAAAAATATTTCTAAATGATGACTTTTTGACAGTTCTTAGCACAGCACAACACAACAAAATATGATCAACAAAATGATTAAGATCATGGCATATTATTGTGATGCAGCTGGAATTCTTAGCCTTGGTGTAAAATCTGAATTCTTTTTCAAATATTTCCCAAGTGATGAGCAAGGACATTTATGCAGTGTTTCCTATAATATATGTTTGTTCTTGAGAAAGTCTCTAAGTCTTCTTGACAAATTTGGTCTCAAATTTTATTTTAGTTTGGCTACAATTAAATAATAATAATAATAATAATAATAAATGTCAATATTTATATATAAGATTTTTTTGATTTGCTGTAGAACAAAACACTGTTGTCCAATTGACAATAACTTGCCTAGTTAACTAGGCCAAATGACCTAGCTAAAGGTGCAGTATGTAAGTTTGACACCCAGTGGTTAAACTAGGTATTGCATGCCTGGTTTAAAACACACAAGCAAGTGCAGGTTGCCAGATTGACAACATCAACAGATTTGTGCCAAACTATTGAGCCTAAAGGCTGATTTAAACCGTGTTGTAAATAAAAGCAATGGCACATATTTACGGAAAACGGAAAATTAATATTTTCCCTATTAAAAGAAGTTTTTGTCCTAACCAACACCTGGAATTGATATTTTAGAAACAGTTTCTATTTCTTGCAGCTAAACAACAGGATAAACTGACAATTATCACCTCAGGTACACATCATGTGCTTTTATTCAGTGTTAAATGCTAATAATGTGAGTTTGAATGCCATTTTACATGACATTTATTGCCATACTACAGAAAGCAGCAGCAGATAGTTCACTCCGGATCTTGAATATAAAATAAACCATTTGAAATTGAACTTTATAGCTGTGACACGGTGTAAACGAACACATATCAGTGATTCAGCGTGTATATTTAATAATGTTAAAGAGGTTTAATATGTATTAATTAGATTATAAACCTTACCATTTCATTAGAGTACAGTACGCACACTGTTCTGTGCAATAGCTGTATTTGAATGTTTCTGTCTTGTTTTGTCTGGTGCAAACAGCCAAATTGATTATCACTGCAAATCTCCTCATGTAGCATGTTGTTATGCCAATATAGTTGGCTAAACTGTCTAAACTGGGCAGGTTAAAAAAACATTCCGGCACGTAACTGACATTTTCAAAGCAGAATATCTGACTTCAGCATTGTTTTTTAGATAAACAAGAATGTTCATTTAGCATGTTTCTTAAATATCAGCAAACATATTACGGTGTTTTTATACTTTAGAGGTGTTTAAAACTTACATTACAGCACCTCTAGCCTTAAATTGAACTGTTATCTTGTAAAATAACTAGTAAAATATTATATATACTGTCATCATGGCAAAGATAAAAGATATTAGTTATTATAAATTAGTTATTCAATTATTCTGTTAGAATCCGTTAAACAGTGATTGGGAAATATTTGAAAAACATGACACATTTCAAAGGAGGATTAATAATTTTGCCTTTAAAAAAATCTAGATTAATTCTATTTCTTGTTCAAAAATGATGCAAACTGTGGACAGTCTCTTAAAATAATCATTTGAAAGCAGCTTTACTCACAACATAAAGTGCTCAAAATGAAAAGAAATTCGAGGAATAAAATGTTAAATACTTGAGGAGCACTTTAAGGTATTAGACTCATGCATGGGTGCCAGTGAGAACTGTCATGCAAAGAGTCGCCCGTCAGTTCTGTTGGCAGTGTGTTGCTGTCCTGGGCAGTTTCTGCACATGAAAGGGGAGAGGGAAGCAGACTCTAAATGACTCTAGAGGATTAGGATGACATTGAACTAGACCCCTCAGACTACTTAAAAGCTAAACGTAACCTCAACATGACAGGGAAGTGGAAAAAGGCAGAAAAAAAGGAGAAGCGTAAGGGTTGGAGAGATGGCCCTGTCCCAAAGCTCTTGCCTAGTCCTGTAATCCTCACCCACTGTCCTTATGGAAAGAAATGCAAGTGAATGTCACCACCGTGTTGTATCCTCTTTATGTTTAGGAGGATGAAGACGGACGTGAGTGAAACAGAGAATTGAAATATTGTTTTCATCCCAATCCAATTACACAACAGAGCCCAAGCTGGGTTTGGGAAGTAAATCATCATTTGAATATTCTGTATGTTTAACATTATTGCATAAACCTTTTAGGACAGATCGTCAAATGCCAGAACAGGCCTACATATTTGCAGTGCATAATGGCATGGGATGAAATGTTGAGTAGTGGTGATTGTTCTTAGTTTTATTAGGCTTTTTACTGAATTTAAAGAATTTCATATTTAAAAAGCTGTATCTCCTATTGCAGTGGTTCTTATCCTTTTTGCATCCAAGACCCCGTTAGTCTACAAACTTCCTTTATTTTTGTTGTTGTTTGTGATTTACTGTATAAGGATTATGAATATTTGGTACTTTTACGCAAATGTCATTGATTTACGCTTGTTTTAATACTAGTAATGTCTTTAAGCCCTGATATACTCACAGCAAATTTCTTTTCATTCTTTAAAGTCCCCATAAACCAGAAACTGTGATCGTTATTCTTTTCGCATTGTGATGCAGTTCCTAGAGAAATGGAATTTTAAACGAGCAAAGAGTGGGCGTGGCTTGTTTTTCTACCACAGGCTGAATGGATGTAGTAAACTAAGCATTTCATTCAGAAAGATCGGGAAAACGGTTTTAGAAGAGTTATTACAACCTAACAGACTCCTCAAGCTCACCATTTCTGTTTGTTGTCAAAACAGACAGCTGGAGCAAAATCATATGATTAGTTTTGATTACTCAGGGACTTTAAGTGAAAAAAAGTTTGAAATGCATTCAGACAACAAGCTGTTTTGAACTTCATTTTGTCCTGTTTTCATTTGAAATGAAGTCACCCCAGTTTGTTGTTCTTCTTCTTGTATATCAAGGCCTTTAGGTGGCATTCATGTGACACTGTTTTCACCTAAATGTAAATAAATAAACAAAAAAAATCTACACATTTGAAAACAGGTTTCAAAGGGCATGTTTTTGAAAACAAAACGTCTTGTGTTTGTGCAGCTCAAAATATGACGTTAGAACAATAACTTTTGCTTATTTCAGTGTTTTTAGGTTTTTTTTTTTTTTGCAGACATGGCAACATTGTGTAATTAGTTTGAAAACATACCCCCCTTTTTAAAACTGTTTACATTTACAACATTCGAGAAACACATTCTGCATTGATTTAGAATTTTCTTTAAATGCATCACCATTCTTTCTTAAATCCATTCTGACCTTAAAAAAACAACTACTCAGAATGATTCAAGTGAGAATATTAATGCATTTCGATTAGGGCTGCACAATATAATAAATATATATATATATATATTTATATATACATTTTTATTTTTCTGCAATACATATTGGGATATTGAGTATAAGTTCACTAGATGACTTGAATAGCTCTTTTTGGAAAAAAAAAATAATTTTAGATTGATTGGCATGATTTTGTATGTATAATATAATATAATACACCAATCTTACACTTTGACAAACACAGTAGAACAAAGATAGATATTTTAGCAGCTTTTTTAGCAGATATTTTATACTTTTATTGGTGTCTGTAAGTATTCAGGTGCACAATTTGAATAACCAAATGTAAAATACCATGTATAGTCTTCATCGTATAAATACATAAATACATATACATATTCTTAAAGTTACAAACTTTATAAATTATTGTGCCCGAATGCTTTAAACTGGTTTGAAATGCTTACATAAAATGTCTGAAAAGGATAACTTTTTTGGTTACTTTGTGCAGTTACTGCAAAGTGTAACGATTTATTCATTTTCCTTCGGCTAAGTCTCTAATTTTATCAGAGGTCGATACAGCGAAAAAAAAAATGACAGAGTAGTTGGTGGTTCATTCTGCTGTGGTGAGAATATATATATTTTTTACTTAACATTGCAATCCTGTGATATGAATATTGCGAATACACACATTGTGATATAGACGCTGAAACGATATATTGTGCAGCCCTAATTTAGACAGAATGATTTCTTGAACAATTTTACACCCCAGTTTACGTATTGAAGCCCCATTAGCTATGTTTCCATCAAAAAATGCGAATTAACTTTATGCGCAAAACTGGATTATCGCATAAAAGATGTGCTGAATAGAATTTGCTGCAGTAAGGAAAGCTGCGTGAATCTTTTCTTCATTTAATAAATTACTTGTGCACAGACGCTCTTGACTCTGGAGGTCATTAATAATATAATAACACTTATACTGAAATGGTTACAGCGTTTTGGAATGACCAAAACAACATTTCAGATGCTTTACAATGTGCTCAGCCTGCTGGTTTGTCCATTCACACACATTTTTCACATCACATGATCTCTTATAACAAAATCACATTACATTTTTTAATGAGCATAACGGAATTTGTTCGGTAAAAGTGTTTCCATCGCAGTTTAAGCGCACTTTCCTGAACAAATAAAAAAATTATCCTATTCAGTTATGTGCAATTTGGAAATATGTGGATGGAAACGTAGCTATTGTTGATCCCGAGCAATATGGTAAGAACCACTGCCCTTAAGGCATCTAAGTTGCAGCATTATATTGACTATAAGGACCGGATTGAATTAAAGCTGAACAGATGAGAGATTTGGAAAGGGTTAAGACTGGCTCAGAGAGAGCGAGGGAGGAGGGGGCGGGGCAGGTGGGCGGAGACAGTGACTGACTGCGGCGGCTGCGTTGGCTGTGCTGCTGGTGGGCGTGGCTGCGTGGGTGTGTCCTCTTACTGCCAGATACTGCGGGGTGAGGCCAGTCAGGCCGGTCAGGCTCCCCCAGGCAGAAGCGCTGTTCAACTGCTGCATCTGCTGCGCCAACTGCTGCTGCAGCCGCCGCTGTTCCTTATCCTTCTGCGTGTCTGCGAACTTCACCACCATGGGGGAGGAGCAGCCCTGTGTGGACAGATGGAGAGAGGGAGAGGAGGCAAGTGAAAGAGAGGTAAAAAAAGAGAACGCTAAGTATCCTGAAGAGCAATGATCTTGTGCGGCGCTACAGCGTAAAGCGATAATGGTGCACAAACACACACACAAGCGCTGGGAGTTCTTGGTGAAATGAGAGTTCTGTGCCGTGCTGCTGATTTTATTTCCCAGGAAAGCGATTTCCTGCTTTATAAAACTATTTCATCATCTGTCTGAGAGAGCGAGTGCGATCTCCCACCCCACAGCCCTCACTGCACCCTACAGACCCTGCTGCATTTTTTTTGCTAATCTCCAGTGTGTCCGGGCTCTTTCCCCCCAAAAAACGGAGGTAAACAAATATTAAATGTCATGGGTCTGACCTGTGCTGCCCATTTAACTGGACTCCTGAGGGTCACAGTATAATGAGGAGGGCGTGTGAGCATATGAGCAAGTGTTGTGGTAGTTTACTCGAGCAAACTATTTAGATGGACTCGCGATCTACTCTCAAGGCTGAATCATTCATTCATTCATTCATTCATTCATAAAGGCTTTCCATAACCATAATGATCTATCTGTTATTTTAGTTCATTAGTAATCTGTGTTATTCTGTAGTATTCTGTGGTGATTTTCATAACGTAACAATTTATTGCAATACATTATTTCTTCTTTTTTTTTTTGAAAACTAAATTATAATCCCTGCTGATAATTTTGTTTAACAGAGCAAAGATGTCTTCAAAATAAGCAAAAGAGCACAAAAAAAAAATATATATATTTTTTTTTCATCTTAAAAAAAGTCCAATTTGTTTTAGTTTGACTGGAATAAAAGCGACTTGAAATTTTATAAATCATATAAGGTCAATATTAATAGTCTGTCTGTCTGTCTGTCTGTCTGTCTGTCTGTATCTATCTATCTATCTATCTATCGGTCTATCTGTCTGTCTGTCTGTCTATTCATCCATCCATCAGTATTTTTATTACTAGTATTTTATCTGTATTTTAATTTGTATTACTATAATGCACTGTATTTATTTATTTGCTTGTTTTAATTTGATTCATAACACAACACATCATTGTAACATAATTAATTTTTTAAAACCTCAACGTGAAGTTAAGATGCATAACTCTGGCCATAAAATAGCTAAATCTGCACCACACAAACCACTCGACGCATTCGCAGTTTTCTAAAGCCACTGATTGCTTAGTGTGCTGAACAGACCTCAAATCTACGTCAACGCAAAGCAGCATGAAGTTAAGCAGCAGATTTTCTCTTTCTCTCACACAAGTACTAAAACGCACGCATTGCAGAACGCAGACTTTGTGAATGGTGTTCAGTAAGAACATTCAGAAACGCCATTACACGTATTAAAATCAAAGCTGCTCCTCAGGCTACGGCAGTGAACGCAGGGCAGCCAAACGGAGCCACTAGAGGACGAGAGATTGAGACGAGTGTTTCAAGGCAATTATTCCACATCTCGCTCTCTTGTCTCTACCTTACAGGTGCTGATTCGCTCTGATAAATCGCCGCGCCGGCTTTTATTGTGCTCTCTCTGAACTGCAAAAGCACAGACCGAGCAGAGATGAAAGATCACGGACCCTCCTGAACGCGGAGGTGAGCGTTTCTGCGCTGTTTCTTCCATTCGGTGAGCTGATTTTCTTATTTCTGCTCTCAGACGGAGAGGAGGTAAAAATAAAACTTTGAGAAATGAGATTTAACTCAAGCTGTCAATCGAGCGCTGCCATCTCTGAGCCAACGTCTCGAGAGACCTAAAAATCTCATTACTCACTCGCTCTGTCTTGCTCTTCTGCTCAGGCACACACACATGCTCGCACACACATACTTGACATGATTTGACTAATATGAAAGAAGTAAATTCGAGCTAAAATCTTCATTGTTAAAATCTGTAACTGAAGATAATCTTGCAAAAAAGAAAAAAAAATCGAAAAATCTAAACAAAATCAATTTAAATTAAATCAAATAAAATAATTAAATAAATGAATAAATACAAATTTTAATAAATACATAAGATATTAATAATAAAATATTGAAATAAACAAGAAGAATAAACATTTTATGATTTTAAAACATAATATTGGTAATAAATATAAAAAAATGCTATATATTTATAAAAGAAAATAATAGAAATAAATATTTCTAGTGAAATATTTATCTAAAACATACATTGTTATTGTAAATTTGAATTGGAAATGCACAAATTTAATCTCACAAAAACAAGTCACATTTCTCGTAAGTGTTAAAAGAAAAAAGATAAATAAATAAATCAAAATTTTCCTTTACATTTCTATTTTTTATTTTAGTTTTTAGTTTATCATGTCTGTACAGTTTATTGTATTTATTAAGGGTGTTGTTTTTTATTTATTTACTCTCTAATGTTATCTATTCATCCCGAATTGGGTAAAATATAGACAAACACATATGTTGGGTTAAATTTGGTCCATATATTTAAGAACAAAAAGCATCAATTGATTTTCTTTGCATATTTCAGAAAAAATTATCGCAATAATTAAATACAATTTCAAAAGTTGTATTATTTGTTTTTGTATAGTTTCAAATATAGTTTCACTTATTTTTTACACATTCATTCATTCATTCAAATATGACCCAATCATGTTGCCATGAACACTGTCCTATGAACAAAACAGAGGTGCATACAATCATGCATTTGTTGAGACACACACACAAACACATTAATGCAGTCACAGAGATAAAGAGAGACAAACACATCAAACGAGATGAACGTCCAGGGAGACTAGTGCAAACCACAGCACTGAAAACAACCCTCTGAGACGCAGCAAGACCACCCTCTGTCATATCCGTTTTCATTAAGTCGTGACATTCAGAAAGGCCACAAACTCCTCGACGAGACGGCCGAAAACAAACAACAACCCGACACAATTTACTCGCTCTCATCTAAACCGCGTAATTACTTGCCTTTGCAGAAAAAAGATGCAGCTTACAGAGGTGGAAAAATGTCTATTTGGACCCATACTGTGCAGAAAGATACAAAAGAGGCTCCCTGAAGCGAATCACAGATCACAGAACCCACCCTTTGAAAGCTGCATTGCACCTCCAAACCACCAGAAGGCCCCAGTGCTCTCAGAGATGATATAATAATGAAGGCTGTGCAAGCTATTTAATTTTTTATTATTATTATTATTATGGCTCCTAATAGTTATCAAAACACTAAAATGATTGAGTTTCTTTCCTTCAAATCATTGTTATGTAGTCTTTCCTATCTAACATTACTTTAAAAAGTGATTAGTTGACTTTACTTCAAAAAGTGAGTAAAACTGTTGTGTTTAAAGCTATATTGACTTAAAAAAACTGAGTAAACATTGCTTTTAAAGCAATTAGTTGACTACTTAAAAAGTGAGTAAGCATGTTGATTTTAAGCAATTAGTTGATTTAAAAGTCAGTAAACATTGCTTTTAATGCAATTAGTTGCCTTTACTTAAAGTGAGCAAAAACGTTGCTTTTAAAGCGATTAGTCGACTACTTCAAACGCAAGTTAACATGTTGCTTTTAAAGCAATTAGGGGACTACTTAAAACGTAAGTTAACATGTTGCTTTTAAAGCAATTAGGGGACTACTTAAAACGTAAGTTAACATGTTGCTTTTAAAGCGATTAGTTGACTATGTAAAACTTAAGTTAACATGTTGCTTTGAAAGCAATTAGTCGACTACTTAAAACGCTAGTTAATATGTTGCTTTTAAAGCGATTAGTCGACCACTTAAAACCTAAGTTAACGTGTTGCTTTTAAAATGATTAGTCGACTACTTAAAACTAAGTTAACTTGTTGCTTTTAAAGCGATTATTCGACTACTTAAAAAGTAAGTTAACATGTTGCTTTTAAAACGATTAGTCGACTACTTAAAACATAAGTTAACATATGTTGCTTTTAAAGCGATTAATCGGCTACTTGAAACATAAGTTAACGTGTTGCTTTTAAAGCGATTAGTCGACTACTTAAAACATAAGTTAACATGTTGCTTTTAAAGCAATTAGTCGATTACTTGAACCGTAATTTACCATGTTGCTTTTTAAGTGATTAGTTGACTTTACCTAAAAAGTGAGTAAACATTGTTTTAAAAGCGATTAGTTGACTTTACCTAAAAAGTTAGTAACCGTTGCTTTTATTGTAATTAGATGACGTTACTTAAGAAAGTGAATAAACATTAAAAGCGATTACTGGACTGCTTAAAAAGTGAGTTAGCATGTTGCTTTAACAGCGATTATTTGAGTACTTAACATGAATAAAACAGTTGCTTTTAAAGCGATTAGTTTACTTAAAAAGTGAGTTAATGTTGCTTTTACAGCGATTGTTTTACTACTTAAAACATGAGTAAAACTTGCTTTTAAAGCGATTAGGTTACCTAAAATGAGAGTAATCATTGCTTTAATGTGATTAGTTGACTTTACTCCAAAAAGTGAGTAAACATGTTGATTTTAAAGTGATTAGTTGACTACTTAAATGCAAATTAACATGTTGCTCCCACAGCCATTAGTTGACTACTTAAAAAGTGAGAAAAACTGTTGATTTTAAAGTGATTAGTTGACTTTACTTAAAAAATTGAGTAAACACACATTGATTTTAAAATTATTAGTTTAATTTAAATAAAAAGACAAGTAACTACATAATTTGTTTAATTATGAACACCGTTCCAAGTAACAAAGGGTTTACTAACCTTAAGTTAAGTCAACTTGTCACTTTTAAGGCAACGGGTTTACTCAATTTAAGTAAATTACCTAATTGCTTTTTGCTCCAAATCACTCAAATTAACATTATTTGATTCTTGGCTGTTGCCAGTGCTAATAAAGTGACGTTTCTCACAGATTGACCTTTGTACACAGGGTTTGAGAAAGAGCGAAACTCTGACACACAACACACACAACAATGGTGGAGTATGTGGTAGTGTTGTTGTTGCTCAAGTGTATTAATTCTTAGCATTACGACCAACGGTGGAGATGCATCTTACACATACGCCAAACTCTATATACACACCAGCATCAAGCCAGAAAATGCACATTGTCACTTCCCTGTTTACAAGGTAACAGCACCAAATAATCGCCTGACAGGACTTGGTTGTTTTCATATATGTGTATATGCGAATCATTGTGTATACGTGAAACTTTTTAAAATTAAATTGAAGGAAAAAATGTTTCAGTTTTTGGCTACAATGAACTAGAGCCCCCTGATGAAGCTTTGCATAGGGCCTGTAGACATCTAGTGAACTCCTCACCTCACACATTCCTCGCTGTCTAATTGCACAGGCAGATACCGGTTGAAAATTCTCAGTATATCAGGATTTACTGGATTTTTTAGGTGTCGGTTTAAGTATAATGCTAATATTTGTTTTATTCTACAAGTGTAAACAAAATCTCTTTCAGATTCCCAATATATACTACAGTTTTTGTTGTTTTCTTTTGTTCAGAAAATGGTGAGAATAACAACTATTTACATTATTGACAGCTGTTTTTTTATTACAGTGAAACTGCACTGAAAGAACAGGTTAAGTGGTTTAGGGGTCGTTTTGGGATTTTTGTTAACACACTGACAGGAGCCTCCCATTGCATTTTTATTCGGCACCCTAGACATCTACAATCAGCTCTTCTGGATAATTTCTTCGAAAGATATGTGTAAATTTAGCCAAGAATTGATAATTACAGTCCTCTGGGGACTTGAGAAAATGGCTTAAATCCATTAGTGTCAGTGGTTTCTGATTGATTAATAGGGGGTCTTTCAATTTGGATGTCGTTGTTAAAAAACGTCGGATTTGAAAGGGTTAACGTCGCGGAGACTTGCGTGCGCACACAGACACATAGTTAGTACCCTGTACTAGACAGCTGTCAGCACCCTCTGATTTGGTTTGTCAGAGCTTTGACATTTTGACAGGCACCAAGACGGACTGCTAAACTCTGAGAGCAGCACGCAGGCATTCTACAGGGCAATCACAATGCGAGGGCCCGTCGGAGGCCTGTTATTAAAGCGTCTGCGACACCGTCACTGCGAGACCCGCCGGCTAATGGCAGACTGGTTGCACGGTGTGTGCAGGGGGTCCTTCTTAGTTTGACCCGTTTGGCCAGGGGTGGTTTTGGCAGTGCCTGACAGTAATAACAGGGAGCGAAGAGCCACTTAATATGGCGTTGAAAGTGGAAAAGTGACTGTTTCCAAGAAAGAAAGTTTCATCTTGGAACTTTTTGAATCTGTACATTGTAGTGACACTGGTGGCCAATTCAAACTGACATAAGAGAGAGAAAGAGAGAGTAAGAGAGGCTCTGTTCTAAAATAAAGAGAGCTTTCTCACTGTCTAACTGGATAGGCAGCATCCTACTTTATTACATTTGTTATAATCCATAATGGTTAAATAAAATAAAAAATTACATTCATTTGGCTTCGTCTTTATTTTAGAGGTTGCCACAGCAGAATGAACCGCCACCTATTCTGGCATCTGTTTTAACACAGCGGATGCCAGTCCAGCCGCAAGCCAGTACTGGGAAACATCCATACACACTCATTCAGACACATACACTACAGCCAATTTATTTTATTTTAATTCACCTATAGCACATGTCTTAGGACTTTGGGGGAAACTGGAGCACCCGGAGGAAATCCACACGAACACATGCAAACTCCACACAGAAATGCCAACTGGCCCAGCCGGGGCTCGAATCAGTGACCTTCTTGCTGTGAGGCACAGATTTTTTTAGATAGATAAGATAGTCTTAATATAGTCTTCTTAACTATCCTGAAGATTTTTATGGTGTTGTCTATATATGTATCTGTAAACATGGCACCTTTTTTGTTTATTTATTTTTCTTTACAATTTGGTGTGTCAAAATCCGCAAACTGTCTGGGTAGGTACTACATATGAACTTTAGCTTCCCAACCATTAGAAAAGCATGGTTTATAAAGTTGTCGGTGTAGTAATGAATATTAATAGTATGAATAAAATTTGGATATAGTACATTGCTCAAGCTGTCATTATCACATGACCTAATCTTGACCTATCCTATCCAAGTTTTAGGATCAACAAATAATGACTTGACTTCTAGTTTGGTATCAGAAGTGGCCTATATGAAAGGCAAAGGCCTCTAGATTATGCTTATTTTACCAAAATAAAATATGATCATGCCTTGATTTTTAATCATTAAATTAGAACAGTAAGGTCTGACTTTGTTTTAGGCATGGGATGGTAACCGTTTTCAAGGTATACCACGGTTTGGAAAAGTCAAGGTTTTAAACCCGACAAAATTTTCTGTAATACCGTTCCTAAGGTATGTGTAAGATTTTTTATTTACATTTTTTTGTTTTTTAGGACAGCAGTATCTTCAGCAGAAAAAAAAAATCGAAAGATGCTGTTTTAAATAGTAAAGAAATCTGTGTTTTTAAAGCTAATGAAGACAGCAGAAGTCAATAATTCATTTGAATTAATTAGCCTGACATGTTTACTGCTCCAAAATATTATAATTCTTTCAAAAAAATAAAATATATTGTTTTCAAAGGGGAAAAAAGTTTGTTTTTTACCCAGACATTTAAAAAGAATATATTTTAGAGCAGTAATTACAATACTGTGATACCGTGAAACTGTGATATTTTTATCCAAGGTTATCATACCGTCAGAATCTTATACCTGCCCATGCCTACATTGCTTAGACAAAAGTCTTGTCACTTAACAGAAATAATGTAAAGTATAGAGTATAAAGTTATGGTGCAGTGGAAATAGAATTAATAGTGTGTCTGACTCCCATGAGCTTGGAGGACTGCATCCATACATCTGTGACTCAAATTACTTATTAATAAAGTCATCTGGAAGGCATTCTCGCAGAACTCCCAGAGTTCATCAAGATTCTTTGGATTCATATTCATTGCCACCTTCTTTATCTTACACAAGACATGCTCAATAATGTTCATGTCTGGTGACTGGGCTGTCCAATCCTGGAACACCTTGACCTTCTTTGCTTAACTTTGATGTGGAGGCTGAAGTATGAGAAGGAGCGCTATCCTGCTGAAGAATTTTCCCTCTCCTGTGGTTTGTAACATAATGGGCAGCACAAATGTCTTGATACCTTGGGCTGTTGATGTTGCCATCCATTCTGCACATCTCTTGCATGCCCACATACTGAATGAAACCACAAACCATGATTTTTCCTTTACCAAACTTAACTGATTTCTGTGAGAATAATGGGTCTATGTGGGTTCCAATAGGTCTTCTGCAGTATTTGTGATGATTGGGATGCAGTTCATCAAAAAAGTCTACCTCCTGCCACAAGTTATTATTTGTTGCTCTTACTACTGGGATCGATGACAATACTTTTGTCAGGTAGTGTACTATACACTAGAAAAATATGTGATTTTGGAGTCAGCAATAGTTTAAAGTTACCATGTTGTTAATCTACCAGTTATATTTCTAATCCAGAAAAATGCTACAATGGTAAACATAGACAGATTGGCATTCTGCTAAGCTAACAAATATACTTTTGTATATTTTTGTATATTGTATAATTTTTATAAGGTTTGATAATCAACATTTCTTAACACCATTAGCAATGCATCATTTTAATTAAACAGAACTATTTCATTAGATACCTTTTAGTAATATTTTATGGATTTTGGTTGAAGATAGCTGCTAACGCTTAAATTAGCAAACACAATTAAACAGATGCTTTTATTTAGATTGAAATGACATTTTTTCTTAAGTTATGCTACTAAATTAAAAAAATATATAGTAAAAATTAAGTATGTATTTGGTGTATTAATTACTATTGGCATAACCATAGTTTTACTACAACTACCATGGCTAAATTAAGCTTAATGTAGCAAAGCAAAGCTAATTATTTTAGTTTGTTTCATAAAGCTTAAGTGTATTTTACGATTTGGTCAGCAGAATGATTTCCAAAAGTGCTAATGTATGAGTACCCTTAAAATGCCACCTAAGTAGGCAACTCACTCGATTTTAGAACAGAGCAGAGATGGAGAGATAAAGAGAGAGAGAGAGAAGACAAGGGTACAGTACCTCCATGGTTTGAGACTGATGCATGGCTTTGATTGCATTCTGTGCCATAGCCCTGGTAGAAAACGTGACAAACGCACATCCTGCAGGAGGGAAGGGAAGGGACATGGGAGGGAGGAGAGGAGAGGAAGGAGGAGAGACGAGAGAGAAACAAAACAAGACAAAAGGGTTGGACAGGTTGTTATAAAGCCCAAAAAAAACAAAGATCGTACAAAGAACACAGCAGACAACAGTGCTATAACAGTTGCTAGAATAGAAACAATCAACATTCAACATTCAGCTTCAGATAAACATTCAACATTCAACATCTCTAAGTGCACACTCAACAAAATAAAAAATGACTGTCGGCAGCAATGTTATCGGGTCTCTTTTAGTTTCCTTTAGTGTGATGGTTTGGAGAATGTGGGGTTAGAGAGTGCGGCTAGTTTTATGACAAACATGTACACAAATCAAGGGTTTTCTGCCATAGTAACATTTCAGTACCATCTCATGACTCTTGAGTGCGAAACAAAAACGGTACTGGCGTGATAATGAACATACTAGTTGTGTGTGATTATAAATATGTCATTGAAGGTTGTGATGAAATGGACTTTCATTCAAAATATTTACAACAAAAATGAAGACACTCCATTGAAAAACTCGAATCATTAGTGATTACTTAGATTACAACCTCTATATGAGGCTTGAAAGCTTTGGTGGTATGGATTTAAAGCAGAAGAACAGAAATCGCTCAGCTTTCAATGAAAATATCAAAAAGAAACCAAAATGATTACCAAATTATTTGATTCATTTATACCAGAGGTGTCCAAATTTGGTCCTGGAGGGCCGGTGTCCTGCATATTTTAGGTCCAACCCCAATTAAACACACGTAAACCAGCTAATCAAGCTCTTTCTAGGTATTAAAGAAACTTCCAGGTAGGTGTGTTGAAGGAAGTTCAACTATGCAGGACACTGAGATTGGACACCCTTGATTTATGTAAAGGTTAATCCAGGTGGCATGGTGGCTCAGTGGTTAGCACTGTTGCCTCACAACAAGAATGTCACTGGTTCGAGTCCCAGCTGGACCAGTTGGCATTTCTGTGTGGAGGTTGCATGTTCTCCCCGTGTTCACGTGGGTTTCCTCCGGGTGCTCCAGTTTCCCCCACAGTCCAAAGACATGCATTCGAGGTGAATTGAATAAACTAAATTGGCCGTAGTGTATGTGTGAATGAGAGTGGTATGGGTGTTTCTCAGTACTGGGATACAGCTGGAAGGTCATCTGCTGCGTAAAACATATGCTGGAATAGTTGGTGGTTCATTCCTCTATGGCTACCCCTGATTAATAAGAGACTAAGCTGAAGGAAAATTAATGAATAAAGGTTAATCCACCAGAATGTGTAAGCTCTTTAGACGGTAATATTATTAATGCTGACATATAATTGTTGTTATGCAGGATTTAAAACACGCTTCATATTATTTATGGTTGTATTTAAAGGTGTGGCACGTGGTTCTTATTTTTAAATGTGGTTTTGTTAATGTATGATGTGTAATTTAAGTGAAAGATTAGTTTAAGAAAAACGAGAATGTTAAAGATCAGTTGTCGATCAAGAAAATGACAGAAATGAACATCCCACTACACCACTAGTATTCATCTATACACAAATCTAGTAATTAAAGTAAAAGTAAATTAAAATGATTCCATAATTTACTCATTTTAAAGCCATCATGAAGTGTAAACTGCGTGTACATTGAAATTTGCTGAAAATGTAGAATGCATTCTAAAAAAAGCAATGCAGAGATTATATCTTATTAGAAGGTTACAACAACTTGGTGTGAATCAAGATATTCTGGAGATGGTATACAAAAATTTTAGTCGAGTGTAGTTTTGTGAGATTTAACATGATTGCATGGTATGGACTGTTGCCAATTAAAAGAAAAGAAAAAACTGTGTAGAGTAGTAAATGTTGCCAGTGCAATTGTAGGTAAACCACAAAGACAACTAAATAAGAAATAAACTGAAAGCACGTCATTATTGAAGAGTGTTCCCATCCCTTAAATAACATTTCAGCTCTTGCCTTCAAAAAGACATTTTAGGCAACCTCAAGTAAAGAAAAATGCGTATCAAAGGTCATTTGTGCTGACTGCCATTAGAATTTTAAATACCGGGTGTTTGAGTCTTTAGTATGATTTATGTGATGATACTGAATGTATTTGTGTTGCCTGTTTTTTCTGTGATATGTGTGATGTGAACTCTTATGTGGTTGTGTGGTGAGGCCAAAGCTAAATTTCCACTTGTGGACAATAAAGAAAGTAATGCCTATTATTTGCAATGAGTGCAATCTTAGTTACACTAAATAATATAAAGCTCTTCCTAATTTTGTAAAATGGCAGTGAATGAGTTTTCAAAGCACCCCATTGTGCAACCATTCATCATAAAAAGTGATTAATTGTTAATTGTAATTAACAATGTTATGTTTTTTTTTTACTATTGTGCTTCCTTTACTAGCAAATTGACCAACTCAATACTGAGTTCCAATATTTAATAGTTTTTTTTTCTTTTTCTAGAAACCAGAAATAAATGGCAAAATATTTATTTGTTGTATCACAGGCTGAATCTGCAGTGATTTCACATCAGAGCCAACAACTCCACTTTCATCATGATCCAAACAAAGGAGCAAAACACATTATATTAGATAGTTATTGATTTAAAATATATTGTATACTTTCAAATTATGAAGTGAAAAAACCCAATATGACTTAATGCTACATGAAACACATTGCTTGAAACTTAAAACATTACAAATGCGGGAAATAAATCAAATATATTCTCTTCCAGCAGGTGGTCCCTATAAAACAGCAGGTGTAATGGCATTACCTTGCTTACATCTCTAAGCAATACTGCTCATAATTAATATAGATTATACAGTACGTTTTTAACAAAAAAAAATTGTCCGGTTCCGTTTTAGATTGGTCGTTTGGTGCATCCCTTTTTATAAAACTCAGAATGCTTGACTGCTGCTCAACCAAACGGTTGACCATGTTTTTACTGTTTTAAATAATGACTGCTAAAGTCATTTAAAGAATGACCGTTTTAAATAATGATTTACACTACACAGCATTGTTGGTTTACATTTTTTTTACTGCACTACTACACTTCATTTTGGTTTTATTGTAAAAATAATAACAAAAGTAAGAAATCATGTTAAATGAGAATCTGAAATATGTTATGGCATACTTCAACAAATAAAGATGATTTAGTATTCAATGTTTTATTTCATGTTTTATTTAAAATATTTTTATTTAAAATAAATTGGTCTTACACTTCATATGTTCAGATTTTTCATAGTGTACTTATTAATTCCAGTACTTTTACCAAATTTACCATTTGGTAGAGGTTGATATTGTAGAAATTTGGGATGTGTTGAAAAAAAAAGCGTGTGTTACCTAGAATACATTAGAAAAAAGTGTGTTACATAGAATACATTAGAAGTTAAGAAATGCAATCCAAATTGTTTTTTTTCTTGGTAGGGCAGTTAAACAGATAATCTGAAAGAAGAAACATTTTTTTTTTATTATTATTATTATCAACATGACTTTTAAACTGACTTTAAACTAAATGAAGGTCAACTGCTAAATAATTTCATAGAAATGTATTTCTTTTAACATCCCCACCAAACCCATTAACATTCATCTACACATGAATATGCACAACCCCCCAATCTTCCTTTTTTATAAACAATTGTAATCAAGACGAAGCATCCCTATAGGCTTGAGTGTGTGTGTGAGTGTTTGGGGAGAGTTTGCAGAGGCATCTGGGACAGGGAGTGTTGGAACTGAAGCGGTGCGAGCGGGAGCCAGGAGAACAGGCCATATGGAGACATGCTGGGGGAAAACACAGCCCGTTTAAAGAGATCTACTCTAATGTGCCGTCCAGCACATTTATACATATGGAGGACACAGACACACACAAGCTCACATGCATGGACAGGCTAGTTAATGGGTTAACTACATGTGCCGATAAACTGAGCTGAGGGAGAAGGGAAACAGTGAATGCTTTTTCAGAAAAGTGTTCTTCTAGTGCTTTCTTTAAAGTTTGGAAACTCTTTTAAGGATATGATGCGAGTCCAAGAGCTGCTGGCTAGAATAATAGGGACATGCTGAGAATTTTTTTTCTATTGCAACATTCTTGCGATGCCATAGGGTATGATGGGAAATGTAGTTCTTGGACACAAACCTGATTAATGGTGGAAAATAAGAATTAACTTAGGTTAATGGTTCTTCTTACATGCATACATAATTTCTGTACAAAGTATAATTCAATCAGTGTTCACCATTACACCTTGTGAAACATTAGACTACATTTCCAACATTATTCATGAAACTGTAAAGGATTTTTACTGGGAATAAGGAGATAATGGTGACACATGTCATAAATGATCAATGATGATTATTAATGACAATGTATCTTATTATTATTATTATAGAAGTTGTTATAGTTGTATTTTTCTAGATGTAAACTTTATTTCTAAAATTTTCATTAATTATTAATACATTAATCCCATAAAAATTGTTTTGTTTTTAGTGAGTGACACCACATTTAACAGAACTGAACAACCTTACCTTATAACATATATCCAATTATCTAAATCTATTATCCAAATTTACCGTATTTTATCCTGATGAAGGCAGAGTTACCTGATACTCTTCATCGTTACCTTGATGAAGGCAGCTCTTTGCTGAAACGTGTACATTTTTTAAGGATCAGCCATGTGAATAAAGACTTTTTAAGAATTTTCCACATTTTTCGAGTGCCTTGGACTGATTTTTGCTGTTTATTCTGATGAATCCATACCCAAAGAGCACCGACCCAATATTTGAGCTACCCTGAGCACTTTTTGTTTGATTTTGGATTGTTATACTGTATTTTCTGTTTCAGTCATACAATTTATGACATTTTACTTCAGCTAACCTTGCTTTATTAATTTTAATGTTACATATTACAAAGTATATTTTTTTCAAATATTTTTGATACTTATTAATGTAGTCACAGTTATGTTGGATTACATAATATCTATTTTTTGCACTACATATATTTTTTTAATATATACCTCCCACTCCCAACCAAATATCCAAACTAATTGAGAAATGTTGCTCTTCAACAAAAGCTTTCCCTTTGAAAATATATATATCACTATATACACTAAATTACATTTCTGACCTCACTAAACGACAAAAAAGTTACACCATGTTATTGACCCATGATTATAATTACTTAAACTTATAATTCCAACATGTAATTGAGTGTTTCAACCACACGGTTGCGCTGTATATCTGCTACCACCTGTTCGACTGGACCACTAGTTTCACCAGATTCTTTTTCTTTCTTTCTTTCTTTCTTTCTTTCTTTCTTTCTTTCTTTCTTTCTTTCTTTCTTTCTTTCTTTCTTTCTTTCTTTCTTTCTTTCTTTCTTTCTTTCTTTCTTTCTTTCTTTCTTTCTTTCTTTCTTTCTTTCTTTCTTTCTTTCTTTCTTTCTTTCTTTCTTTCTTTCTTTCTTTCTTTCCTCAGACCCAGCGAACCGGAGTGAAAGTCTGTTTATTTTTAGAGTTATTTAATTAGCCTCATCATTAAAGCAGTTTTGGACACTCTGAGGCTGATGTTGTGGGCTCTGGCTCGGTGCGAATCTCCAAGGGAAGGAAGAGAAAAAAAAAACTTTCTCTTTCAACTCTCAAAGTCCTGTTTTTTTCTGACCTGCGATGGCAGAGTTCATTTTGTGGTTCTATGATCTATGATCTTTTGCCGTTAACGAGAAGAACGAATGAAAGAAAGAAGTCCCTAGTGAGGGATTAATTTATTCGCGAATACTTGATGGCGATTGGTCGATCACTGCATTTTGGGGTCAACTTGTTTTTGCATAAACAGGGTGAAGTACAGGGTTTCGGGGAAAACATCTGTTGGTGTGTTTTTCTTTTTAGTTATTAGTTTCAACTCCAGTACTATGTCTGTTTATTTATTGTTCAGGGATTTTTATCACATACTATATATGTTGTAGTTGTGGTGTAGAACTTTGCAACTCTGGACAAGTGGTGGCGCTAAAGAGTTTGAGTTAGAGGCGTTATTAACGTTTACATCTTCCCCAACCCTAAACCCAACTATCACAGTTATTAACGTCTATACCTACCACAACCCTAAACCCAACCACCATCGTTGATGTCTACACCTTCCCCACACCTAAACCCAACCATCACAGTTGTTTACGTACATGTCCGAGAGTTGCGGCAGCTTTCACATTTGACGCGCTCACCATTGTACTGCTAATTGCGACCACAGAGGGCGACACCGAGTAGGCTAACTGTCATGACAAAATAGATGAGAAGTCAGCGGGTGGAGTTGCTAAATTATTTAATATAATAATATATCAAATTAACTGGTTGAGAATAAATTTAGAGAAAATTCATGAAAACATTTGGTGAAAATGTTCTCTGGTAAGTATTTCCACCATCTTGCCAACAGCATCTTGTTGTGACATTTGCATGGTTCAATGGGATCTTGATAACTGCAAGTAACGCCTCTAACTTACTACAAGTTACGTCCCTTCATGTTACGTCCCTGTCTTACAGTCCGCAGACAGATACACTTGTCGAAAGATAGAGACAAGAGTCAATGACAAAAATACCCATAATAAATCAATTCAATTAACAGTTATAAATATAAAATGTATTAAATAAAAATAAATAAATAAAAAGGTAAATAAGTACATGGATAAATTAATAGATACATAAATAAAGAGACACACTAATAAGTGAATAAAGCAATAAAGTAAGAAAGTAAATAAGTAAGCAACATTATAGATATTAATATTAAATATCTGAACACTGTCTAGAATCCTCGGCTGAGGGAGTTGATGTGATATGGAGGGCTGGAAAGAGCGAGCGCTGAGAGTTTTTGAAGAAACTGGGGTAGCTCCCTGGGCACTGCACTCACATGTGGCCTGATCTATATTTTATTAATAGTGAAGTTCAATGATGATTGATAGATTGCTTTAATAGCGGTGCGCGAGCGGTGGTAAAGTCATCCTAGGCCATGGGATTTAGCGTGCACCTCCTTTACGTACACATTTACTCATCTATTTATTCAGCCAATCCTTTTTTATGGAAGGGGGGCGGCAGTTCCTCTCATTTCAAATATATCTCCAAGCACGAGCTTGGGGAATAAAGTTAATCTCCTGTGGAATTAAAATATTCATGAGGACATGAGGAAAAGATGGAAAAGAAGGAGAGCAGAGGATGGAGAGACGACTAGAGGAGTGGATGGGGAGGATAAATGGGTGATAAAAGATGGCTGAATGTAAAAGTGAAGCATTATGGGAAGTTGGGGGTACTGTGTAATTCCCTGCAGGTTGCATCAGGCTGGAAAAAATCTTCAACACTATCAAGTGGTGCACATATTCTTGTGAATCTCGAGGAAATTGAAAATCCTCAGACATGCGGCAAGAGACTGATTTTTGCGAACAAAAATCATGCTTTGATCAGAATGTGAATTATTGTGGGTCATAATGTACATTTTTGGCTATAGTTGACAAAATAAAGAGGTGACAGTTTAATAATTATAATGCATGCCTATGGCCAAAAGCTGCCACCAGGGGCGCCGCTGGCCGCCACGGGCCCTATGACAAGCTGATATATTGAAAAGGGGGGAAGGTGGTGGGTGGCGAAAGTGAAGAGCGCGGTGGGAGAAGGGGGGATGGGGGGGGATGCGGGGGGGGGGGGGGGGATGGCGGGTGTATTGGTATTGGTATTGTATTGGGATCGCGGCTGAAAATTGGCGCGGGCCCTTGATAATGTCTCTGGGGCCCCCCTAAATGTATGGGGCCCCCCTAAATGTATGGGACCCCCCCCCCCAAGCGGCGCCCCCGGCTGAAAATACTTCTGATCAACATTATTGTCACTTGGAGAAGAATGCCACTCAAAGTACTCAAATTTATTTATTTATTAATTACCCACTAATTTGCCTAAATGTAAGCAATGTTTTGGCTAATTAAATTGTGTTGGATAGTTAGGGCAAAAAGTAATCCAAAAGTAGTCAGAAAGTTGGTGCTTACCAAAAGTAACATTACCCAAAAGTTGTGATCAATGTCATTCTTGCTCAAATAGAGAGAGAAAGGGGTGTGACTGTCACGTCGCATCTATTAGAATTATTCACTAATTTGCCAAATTGTAATCATGTATTACCATAAATTGTGTTGGCTAATTAGGGGAAAAAATAATCTAAAAGTAATCCAAAAGTAGTCAGAACACATTAGCCGAAAGTTGAAAAAACGTCAGCCAAGTGGAATACTACAACAAAAATATTCATGACGTTGGAATTTATGAAATATTTCAGCTAATTTAAATGAACTTTCAGGTATATTATACAGCTATGGAAACAAAAACAAGGGACCACTTTAAAATTATCGTAATTTACTGTTAATAATGTCCATATTTATCATCTTCCATATTTAAAATAACATATTGTAATTTGAATTAAGCATTGGATTAAGTTGTAAAAAAACTGTCATGTTTTAGTTACGTTTACATGCCTTTTTACCTTCAAAATAATTAATATTATTTTGTCAACCAAAAACTCTCATAACCTCATAGTTTTTGTCACCAAGCCAATATGACATTTTTAACAAATTACTTTTAAGACTTGTTTATGTAAATTAGTCGGTACACAATGATTGACCAAATGTGAGATTAGATCCAACCTGATCTAGAAGAAGAGCATAATCCATCAATTTGTAGAATCTGAATGACTGCAAATGTCATCTATATGTGAAAGGCATCTATATGAAATTCACTAGTTTGTCAAAGTGTAAAATTTAAGGCAAACGTAATCTAAAAGTAATCCAGAAGTAGTCAGAACTCATTACCCAAAATATCAATAATAATTAATTAAATGAATAAAGATGATTCTTAGACAAAATCAAAGTTGTGTTGATACTGACCAATATTACACAGCGACTTGAGAAATTGATGTATATTTTTCAAGAATTTTCTTTGACTTTCAACTAAACAGGCTCATTTTGCTACAGCACTTTCAAGATTATGTAAAGGAGCCAATATTTTGTTATCAATATGTTGTAAGATCAGGAAGGTCTACCCCTAAACAAAAGTCATTAGTGCATATTCAGATTTTACAAAAAACATTATATGAATTCATACAAAGTAGACACTTATATCCCATGTGTGACACATAACAGTGCTCTGTTGCCATTTCATTGTGTTGGTAGTTCACTCTGTTATTTATTATAATGGTCCAAACTGCTGAATGCTAAACAGACATTGATGTGTAAATGTGTTATTTTTAAGTAAATGAGTTTATTGTTGTGATATCCGGGGTTGGGTATGAAATGATTACATGTAATCAGATTCCAAAAAGCATAATACTTATTAATAATTAGAGTATATTATGTTGTAGAATCCTCATTATAATCAGAGCACAGTAACTTTTTTATGAATAACAATGTAACTAATGATTCAGTGGCAGTTTATTATTCAGAATTTATCAATTATCTTTTGAATTTAAACACACAATTAAACTAGTTACATCAAAAGTAATCTAAAAGTAATCAGAACATTCATTAAAATGTAATCTAAATTATATACGTATAATGGGTGTGTGTGATACATAAAAGTAATCTAAAAGCAATCCAAAAGTTGTCATATACATTACCTAAACCAAGTACACTTGATCTTGCAATTAAATAGACATTTGAAGTAATTTCAAGTAGCTCTATCCAGCACCAATGATATTAGTCCAGAAATAAAATTTAAAAAGCTGTGCCAGTCATATATGCTGTTTAATATATAGTTGCATCAAAAGTTTTATTAGACCCATGGTATATCACTGTGGGCATAGCTATTCAGTGTACTTCACTGCATCCTAGCTGGCTCGCCAAATTAGTTTCACATATGCCCTGCCTGCTATTGTAAAACCATGTTTCAAAAAGAAAAATTACATGTTTCTTTTTTAATATGATTGTTGTATAATATGCATGTGTCTCACCTCGGCTGAGTCCATCTGGTCCCCGTAAGATGCGGCACTCCTCGATCTGTCCGAAGGGAGAAAACATGACCCGAATGTCGTTCTCATTGCATTTCTTCGACACCATCCCGATGAACAGCTTTCTATCCTCCACCGCTGAGCAAAAGAGGAGAGGTGGAGAAAACAAGTGTGACCAACGTGCACTAAAATAGACATTGAGGCTGCACATGATCAGCGTCTCATTTGCACATCAATGACAAACACACACACTCATTTTTGCTGGGTTCTCTCTGATCTTTTCTTTCAGTGACCCGGGTGCTTTCTCTTCTGCCATAATCTACATGCGCTGCCTTTCTAGTCCTCGTGGGGAACTTCCTATTTATGAGCTTGAAGGCCGTAATTATGATGCGATGTGCATTTTAGTGGGAATAAAATGGATGCGATTTCATTTTATTTTTCCTCTCTTTTTTCCCAAGACTTTTTTAGTACTAATGCAACAAAATGAAGAGGAAAAGTTGCATTAGGTGGGTAATTGATACCTTACATTTTTGTTGATTTTTGTGTTGCCACAGAGAATGATGGGAAATGTAGTTATGTTGCTCGCCTCATTAGCTGGATGAATGAGCAGCTCTTTTCTGGCAAGTGTATTGCATTTTTTTTTTTATAATCGACAGCAGAAAAAACGTCAGCCAAATGGAATACTACAACAAAAATATTCATGACGTTGGAATTTATGAAATATTTCAGCTAATTTAAATGAACTTTCAGGTATATTATACAGCTATGGAAACAAAAACAAGGGACCACTTTAAAATTATCTTAATTTACTGTTAATGTCCATATTTATCATCTTCCATATTTAAAATAACATATTGTAATTTGAATTAAGCATTGGATTAAGTTGTAAAAAAACTGTTATGTTTTAGTTATGTTTACATGCCTTTTTACCTTCAAAATAATTAACATTTGATAAAATATCAAGGATTTTCATTTAATATATTAACAAGGGGCAGTGCACATTAATCAATGTTCTCCAAGAAAATAATTGTACCCAAACTAGCCCAAAGACTAGTTTTATTTTGTTAGCCAGATGTTAAAGGCTAAACCAATAAAAATACAAATTCAAACTGTAAACAATACTTAAATGAACAAGAAAAAAACACAACAACAACAACAACAAAGAGCCCAGTGTTCACAATCACAATGTTCATTATTAGGAAGCTATTTCTTAAAATTATCCTTAAATGACTTAAAAGATACACATTCTCTATTAAATATGATAAATGACAATATTTTAATTAGAAATTTGGAAAACTTAAAGGTAACACTTTAAAATAATGGGCCATTAGTTAATGTATTTACTAGCATTAACAAACAATTAGTAATACATTTATTACAGTATTTATCCATCTTTTTTAATAGTAGTAAATGGTAAATAAGGTAAATAATGTTTGTTCATGTTAACTCACTGTGAATCAACTAATGTTAACGGGCACAACTTTGGATTTGAATAATGCATTAGTTAATACTGAACTATGAATAATAAATGCTTTACAAGATTATTCATACTTAGTTAATGCTAGTAAATACATTACCAAACAGTAACTGATGGAACATTATTCTAAAGTGTTGCCAACTTAAATGTTATCAGACTTTTATAAAACAATTATTAGCTGATATATTTACTAAAACCCACACCTAATAAATCCAGTGAAACTGAATTTTGCAAATTAAATCTTTTTTTGTTGTGCCTTTAAGTGTTTTTTTAAGTACCTATAGTCATTGACTTGATGTGGATCACGGAGGTTTACAATTTAAACAAAGATCTCATACATTTAACTGAAAAAAGTAACTTTATTTATGTATCGAATTGAATTTACACCTAATTTAAATAAATTAAATAAATAAATAAATGCAGTCTCAGTGACAGTTATTTAGATCAGTGTTTCTCAACCACGTTCCTGTAGGACCAACAGAACTGCATGTTTTGGATGTCTCCTTTGTCTGTCATACCCATTCTGGTCTTTAAGCCTCTGCTAATAAGCTGACCATCTGAATCCGGTGTGTTTGGTTAAGGAGGAAAATGTGCAGAGCTGGTGGTCCTCCAGGAACGTGGTTGAGAAACAATGATTTAGATGTCTTAAATCTGAAAAACTCAGCATAATTGGAGCCAAAAAAATAAGGAAATCTAAAAAAAAAAAAAAGGTTAAAACAACAATAAAATTACATGTATGTGCATGGTTGCGATTTACAGTCGTGTGCCTGTGAATGCTTGAATGAGCGACTGAGAAAGAGAGAGAAAGAGAGCAAGAGTGTGGCAACTGTAATCCAATTTTTAGTTTAATGAAGAATGTGTCAGCTCTTACCGCTGGGCGGCCGATAAGCAAGCTGCTGCACTCGGGGAAATCGATAGCTCACTTGTTTATTTTGCTGTTTGAATTGTTTGTGCATTTAACGGTGACAGGATGAGCTAGCGATAAGTGCTGTTTCAAACGCACACACACACTGTCATATCAGAAGATTAACACACATACACACATACACAGGAGCAGCCTCTCGGTCTGATGGGTTACAGTTTACTAATGAGCACAAATAATGCTTTATAGCTATGCTTACAGTCAGTGTTTCATATACAATCATCATTTTGAGACGTTTTATGGAGAGTCACGTCTGTAAAATGACTGATCGCAGACAGATGCTTTTCCACCGACAAATCTGACTCTGAAAATACATGAAACGCTGTTCGCGGGCCATTTTATTTCCATAATAAGTCATTTCGGGAGGCAGAACGAGTTATTACATTTTGATGAAATATTCCACAAATATTTGTGCTTTGCAATAGCGTGCAGCAAATCATCCACAATAAGAGCAAAGACTAGCATTAGAAAAGTTATTATCCGCTGACTTTGGGAAAATAATTGTGTTTCAGACTAATCTGGGAATTTATCGTACAGGCTGATTTGTGAAGCAGTCTGAGAGATTCACTGAAAAGGATCAAATCAAAAGAACAATCGATATTAATATGGTTTGCGAGCAGGTCTGTCTACACAACAATTTCTAGCTGATGAAAGATATTTTTAAAAATGTAATGTTTTCAGTATTTTTAAAATGACAAGTCAGTATGATTTATTTAAAGATGTTAATACCGAGAGAGATGAATAGAGATGAATAGAGATGAATAGCGATTAATCAAATTTAAAATAAAGGTTTTGAGATATATATATATATATATGTGTGCGTGTGTGTGTATTACATGAACAGTATTTATAATCATGATTTACAGGCTTGTAGCCAGCCTGGTGAAAGGGGTGGTTCTTTTTTCTCAAAAAGTGGACCTTTTTGCAGTGATACGCCTCAGTTTCTATTTAACGATGAGATTTAAATACTGCATTTTAGTGAAATTTAAGCAGTACTCTTTTTTTGGTGGATTAGCTAGGCAGATGTCATCATAACCACACTTTTTGATGTACAAAAAATATTTCCTAAGAAATTGCAATAAAGAAAAATTAAAACAAGACAAATTTTCCAAATACAAATGTATTACATCATATATCATTAGGAAAAAATAAAGTTAAAGTTTTAAAGCAAAAAAAACTGCAGCCTACTATCATTTATTAGAGAAAAAACAAACTGGCCAGCAAATTCAACTGTCCTCAGTCACAGTTTGGCCATTTTAATGACAAATAATAATAAAACATAATAATAATAATAATAATAATAATAATAATAATAATAATAATAATAATAATAATAATAATAATAATAAAACAATAATAATGAGTTCTTCAGAATTTTTACATTAGAAAATTCCTGGATATCAACAATAGCCAAAATAAATTCAAATTAATTAAATATGTTCCGCCTCTGGTGCTTCACATCTTTTTATTGCTCATTTTTATTTCAGGAATAAGGTCCAAGATTTAGAATAAAAGTTACCCGTAAAATGTTTTCTCTGTTTAAAAACAATACAGTAGTGAAAGAAGACTTCTCTTACATCAGATTATAGTCCCACCAAAGCAACAGCCGACAGAGGATTCCGTTTGGTTTTTTTTTAAGTGTATTATTTTCATTATTTATGATGGCATAGCAGTCAAAATAGGACAAATGAGCTCATGTATGGGACAAATTCTGGACCTATATCAGTGAGGGGTGGGTCTTCCGAACCAATGGTGCTTACTGAGCAGTAAAGATTCCCCATCAATATACTGGGGCGTTAGGACCCACACAGACAGCAAGTTGAGCGCCCCCTGCTGACCTCATTAACACCATATCCAACAGCATCCTAGCTTTCCCATGTGGTCTCCCATCCAGGTACATACTGGGCGCAGCCATGCTTAGCTTCAGTGGGCAACCATGTGAGAATTGCAGAGAGCTAGTTGCTGGCAATTATTATGCATATGTAATACACACACATACATAAAAACTAAACTTTTTGGTTTACTTAGATATTTTAATTCTAAATGGATGATGAATTAATATACCATTTTTATCATACATATTTGTATATCTGAATATAAATAAACATTTTCTCAAATACATGCATGCATGTGTGTATTTATATACATGTAATAAAATATAGTTCACACATAAATTATGTCAAAATATGTTTTATTTTGGATGTTATTAATCACGATTATTCCTTGCCCAGCTAATTTTTTTATCTGTAATTTTTAATAATCTCTAAAATGCATTATAACCAATTTTTGTGAAACAACATGTATCTATATGCATTACACAATGGTCACTGTGTCAATTTTGCATTTGGATATATTTTTAGACAAAAGTCATGTGCGACTCCAACAAACACTCTTTATTTAGTTATTTGTTTGTTTGTTTGTTTAGGACAAAAGGAGACAATGATGCTTAATACATAATAAAGATTTAAATTAATCAAAGGTGATAAACTAATTCAAATGAACCAACGAGTTAATGAACAATACAGACTGTCTGTTTGTCTTATTAATTATTAATTTCTTGTAGGGCTGCATGATATTCGAATGCAGCGATATTTTGTATTTCTGTGATATGAATATAATTTCACAATATGACTTATGTAACTGTTTGGGAAGAATTCCCAAGGATTTGAGAAGGATTGTGATGATTTTGTAGGGAGTGCATCTGCATAAAATATATCAAAAATATAAATAAAAAATGTAATAAAGAAATTTAAGCACAGATAAAAACAAAATAAACAATCCTTTATGGTTTTTGGTGGAATATTACAATATTAAGGGTAAAGAAATGAAATGATCAAATCTTAAATAACACTATTTAGTCTTCGTTTAATAAATCATTAAGCTCAGTTATTTTTAATCAAGAAACTTTATAAGTTCTTGTTCCCGAATGGTTTAAATTTGCTTTAAATCTTGCAGTTATGGGCCTTAAAAACAGAGTATTTAAAATTCACACTAATAGATTATGGTTGAAATTCAAAACGATTTAACAAATCCTATGTTCTGAACTGTGATTTCCTGCGATGTGACTATTGCAGATGCGCACCTTGCAATATTGATGCTGAAACGATATATCGTGCAGCCCTAATTCGTTAGTTCTGATAGATAGATAGATAGATAGATAGATAGATAGATAGATAGATAGATAGATAGACAGACAGACAGACAGACAGACAGACAGACAGACAGACAGACAGACAGACAGACAGACAGACAGATGGATGAAAACAGTATTATTTCATAGCTTTTGGCATGAGAGATGCACCGGGGACCTGATGATAGCACTTAAACATGAAAAAAGTCTATCATTTTTATAATATGTCTCCTTTGAAGAGCTTTGCAGATCCTCTGGTCACCAGCTCACTTTCACTGGACTTCCTGACCACATTTATGAAATCATTTTATGACTGATTCGCTTTATCTGAGTGTCTGTATATACGCGTATGGGTCACTGCCAGGCCAGACGCTTAAACTATTGTTGACCCGCGGCTCTCCTGGGCTTCAATAATTCAGTCATCTTCCAGTCAGTCACACACACAGAGAGAAAGACAAGCGTACTGGAGAAAAAATATACGAGACACTCACCATTTGATTTCTCACTGTCTGCGGGCTTCATCTGTATGGGATGGTGCATCTGAAACACAAGACACACACGGGTTACATTTACACAAACGCGCCACATTTACTACAGCACGCTCATTAATGTTCATAATCAAGCTGGTCTCGCTGATGTTCTACATTATCGCTGTAATCTTGTTAATGTGTCGTCGTTTTTTCCGCTGACTCAATTCTTCATCTCGATAGACGCGAGCCGAATGAAGACGTACGCGAGCGGGGCTGCTGATGAAGGTGATTTGTCAGCACTTTGCCGATGAAATGTTTATTGCGCTCCATCTTTCTTGTTCTCTTAATCTCCATCTAATGTTTTTCTGAATAATTTGTTGTGCGCTCTGGGTTTTTCCTTTCTGCTCTGTTTTTAATTGTCAGTCTATGTATAAAGGTGTCAGATGAATATTTTTGTAGAGGTAATGCTGTGTTTTTCATTTCAGTTGTTAAAGTTGTGTCAAATAGGGCTTTATTATGTCTTTCCAGTCTGTTTGACAATATTCAGTATCTTTGTTATTTATGTAGTTCAAAAAAACAAAGATCTTCAAACGTTTTTTACCTAAACAACATGTCATCATGTTACAATATTAAATAATGTAATGTATTAATTTATTTATTCCATCTTTAAGAATCTACAGCATGTATAATTATTCACTCTCAAAGTCTTCATGAAATGTTTATTTTGCTACAGTAGCACACATTGCTAGTCTTAAAGGGATAGTTCACACAAAAATTGAAATTGTGTCATCATTTATTCACTCTTTATAAGTTTCTTCTGTTGAACACAAAGGAAGATATTTTAAAAAAAGTTAAAAACTTGGAACTACTAACTTCCATAGTATTTGTTTTCTTCTATGGTATTTAAATTTTTGAGTGAACTATGCCTTTAAGGTGAACATTCTTTGTTTTCTTGTAAATACAAACTTTTTCCCCCTTCTCACAATAAAAGAACCTTTAAGGTAATTTAAATCATAACCTGCTAACTGTTTATTTATTTATTTATTTTCTTTAACTTTTATGTTCAACCTCAGCCTTAGACATTCGGGGTCGTGACAATGTTCTCAACAGAAATGACTGTGATTGGCTGTGAAGCTCATCAGTTCACCGAACTCACTGCTGTTTACTGAGTGTAACCACAGATACAGGGACACTGGAGCGTTTCAAAGTCACGTCAAACAGCTGGTTTGTCTATAAGCTGATATATCGAGCGATCCGCTGATGAATCGCTGCTTTAAAATACTCCAGTGTCCCTGTATCTGTGGTTACACTCAGTAAACAGCGGTGAGTTCAGTGAACTGATGAGCTTCACGGCCAATCACAGTCATTTCTGTTGAGCATGTGAACACAACGGAAAATCAGCACTGTTTAATGCTCAACAGCACTCAAATGTTAGCAGGAAATGGACATTTAAAAAATTTCAGTATCAATTGGTACCGAATTCTAGTATCGTGCAATCCTAATGTTAGTTAATTCACTGACCCTGCACCCAACTCAATATACAATTTCATTTGGAAATACGTCATCATACTATGACCAGTTGAAGTCTTATTGCCCCCTTGAATGAATAGCCCCCCATGTTTTTTCCCCCAATTTCTGTTTAACGGGGAGAAGATTTTTTCAACACATTTCTAAACATAAAAGTTTTAATAACTCATTTCTAATAACTGATTTCTTTTTATCTTTTATTTTAAATTACATCTCACCTGCACCCTTACAATCTTAACATTACATGGTGCAAAGGGGGGAATGTTTTGCAGCCAGTGCATTAAGCAGACACAGATGAAGCGTGAGTGATGTACATGTGAAATCAATGCAAAAATGGGATTAGACATCCTCTGGTGCTAATGGGGCCTTTTGTGCGTTTGACATGCTTCAGACTGCAAAAGAAAGTGGGAGCAAACATCTAACAAATGGAGCAATGGAACAGATAGAAAAACAAGCAGCTTACAGTGATAGAGATTGGTTCATGGATGACGGCTGCTGGACGTGACAGAATTGGACATTATTTGTGCTTTACATGTATCGCCGGTATTA